>NC_133021.1:15877738-16053587 GCF_048564905.1 Vicugna pacos | reverse complement strand
TATCTGCATAGACACATAGAGAATTAAATACCATGTTCTGAACTTTCATTTTTATCTCATTTTGTTAGAAACAAAACACAAAAATTGTTAAACTAGGCCACTTAAATTTTATACATGAAATGTAAAAATTCCAAAACTCAGGTCATGAATATATAATCATAAGATTATATTCAGTCTATATTTTAAAACATTTGGTCCACAAACCACACACAGTATGGCCATTTGGTAATACATTTGTCAACAAATCATCCTTTTTCTTACATGATTTAAAGTAAATTGATTAACATGTATTACTTAGTAAATGAGGAAAAGGTTGAAAAATTATGATAGCTATTAGTAGTCAGTGATATAAAGTAAGATATTTTTACTTATTTTCTTATTTCTCACACATGCAGAAATGACAAAATCTTCACCAGTATTCTTAAAGAGGGGGTGGGAAGAATTATTAATGACTACACACAGTTAATGAATCAAAAACATGTTCCTTAAAGGAACACCTTTAAGCTGGTGAGGAAAGGATAAATTAGGAGTTTGGGATTAGCAGAAACAAACTATTACATATAAAATAAATAGCGAGGTTGTACTGTATAGCACAGGGAACAATATTCAATATCCTGTAACAAACCAGAATGGAAAAGAACATTTTTATATTTATATATATATATATATATATCTGAATCACCTGGCTGTACACCAGACACTAGCACAACAGTGTAAATCAACTATACTTAATTAAAAAAAAAGTGAAACACCTTTACCTGGAGGATAAGTTCCCAATTCCTTATCCCAGTGTGCAAGACCTTTTATGATCACAGACACAGAGCCTCTCCGGTCTCATCTCATGCCCCTGTCCGTCTAGACATCATGTGACCTGGGCACGTTGGTTCATCTTACAGTTCCCTGTGCACAGCATGGTTGGTGTTCCCTTCCCTCTCACCAATCTGCCTGAAAAAATCTGATCCATCTCTCGGGTTCCAGGTCCCATATCACCTGCTCTGTAGAACCTTCCAAGCAGAATTAATTCTTCCTCTATTCTCATAGAAGCTTATATATTCTGTTCCAGCTGCTTATCTCTCTGTTCCTTACTGGAGGTGTCTTCCTCATATTCTCAGTACAACACGCTGCTAGGCTTTCAGGAGAAAGATTTGGTACATACAGATGTTTTGGTTGGTTCTGTGAGTCTTGATAATTTTTTTAATGTTGTAGATCATAACATCTAAAACCTTTACGATGACTATTAAAAGGAACCTTTACAAGGTGTGTTTGGCACGCACTTCTGAGATGGACATGAGCCCTTCTGCAGTGTTACTTGTTAATGGCCAACCGCCCCTGACAGTATCCCACAGATGTCAGATGTCCCGGGATGGGCACCGCATGACATGTGCATGTTCCCTCTGTAGACTTTTTCCTTTCTGCTGAGGCTCTTATATGGTTGATGGGGAGCAAATAAAGGAGGGGGGGAGGTGATTGTAGACTGAAGTGGCTGAGATGAGCCGAGAGCTGGGCATTCAGTAGGGTGCAGAGGAGCAGAGGTGTGAACAGACCCACCCGAGGGGGGCAGGTGGTTAGAGACTTGGAGATGGGTCAGATCTGAGCTGCGGAAAGATGGGATAGAGAGCTGAGGGAGAAAGCGGGGAGAGCTTGGGGCACTAACAGCCAAGATTAAAATAAAGGAAGAAACTGGATCCACCCAGTTAGAATCCACAAAGTAACCTTCATGAGTTCCTTCGTCAGGAAACATTGCCTTTTAAATGTCGCCTGCACCATGAGATGCTTCTCCGGATTGACTTTGTCATGGCCCGGCTGTACTGGAACAGCATCTGCAATGTTTGCTCCAGTAGGAGGAGGGCGGCTGCCCTGCGTGTGCGTGACTGAAGTAGTGACCATCTCGTGTGGCCTGTTGACAGTTGCAATAACCATAAGTGAGGTTTGAAGCATCTCTAATGATTTTAAAAATCATCCCACCTCTGGAAATCTAGTGACAGGTTTGGCATAGTTAAAATCTGATTTTTTTGATAGAGGACGTTGTCATAACCAGAATGTGATCTAACAGCTGCTGGCAGTTCTTTAAGAGACGTATTTTAGAAGTAGGTATTTACATGAACAGACTTGGTAAGAGTACTTATATTTTGATAAAATGTTTGACTGGAAACTCAGTTTACATGGGGGCTGCTTTAAGGTGCTGAGCACGTCTTGGAGTAGTAGAAATGTTCCAGTTATAGTTAGTACTGCAAACAGTGTGTCTGTTTTCCTTTCTAGGTCCTGGTTAGATAACAACAGGGAAAGTGCTGTTAAAAAGTTGAAGAACAGTTTGCCGCTTAGAAAAGAACTAGATCGTTTAAAAGATGAACTGTCCCATCAGCTGCAGCTCTCAGACATCAGGTAATGAAGAAGAGAAAACCTAATTTAGAGAGTAAAATAAGCATGTGGGTAAAGGTTTCTAACAGTTAAATATTTGCATCCTTAATTATTCTGATAACTAAATATTCTTCAGTTACCTTTTTATGAAAACAGTCAAATGTTTATTTAAGAAAACTGTTAGGAATTTCTTGTTTAAAATAGTGAAGTAAGGTTCTGATACTGACATTTTTAGCATAATAATTGTGGCTTTTTACATAATAAGTTTGTAAGAAAATATACTTTTCCATATGCACATAATGTATAAAAAATAATTATTTCCCCATCATGTAAGATTGGTATTCAAGTTTAAAAAGAGAAAGGGAGAGAAAAAATGTTGTATTCTTTGGTTCTGTGTTACATAGCATGACTTTTTTTCTTATTTTTAATTGAGGTATAATTGACATAACAATTAGGGTGTATTACATAATAATTCATTGCTTATATACACTGCAAAATGATTACAGTAAGTCTAGTTAATATCTGTCACCATACATGGTTACAAAAATTTTTTTTCTTGTGATGAGAACTTTTAAGATCTACTCTTTCAGACATTTTCAAAAATGTAATACCATATTATTATTTATAGTCACCATATAACATGACTTTTTAAGTAAGTTTTTATAAACTTAGAAATCACACATGCTGGTTTATTATAAAAATAGTTTTAACAGCTGTTATGACCCTAAGGAAGGGAAAAGGAGGGGTCAAGTGATTGTCATGCCCACTCCCCACCCCCAAGAGCCTTGAGATACTGTCATCTGGTCTAAGTGCTTAAATTTCTATTACTGTTCGCAGTAGCCTGTTTTGTTGTTTTCAACCCTTATAATCAAGACTTTTTCTTATATTGACCCAAATGACTATTTGGGCACCATGACCGCACCTTTCTCCTGTGCTTGCAGAGTACGGATAGTACTCATATGTTCTGTTCTTGTATACGCAAATCATAGTTGTCTAAGCTAATTCATACTTCACAGGAAAGCATTTACACTGGGGACGTGTAGAGTGTTTGTAGCCGCTCTCTTACCATCGCATCACTAGTTTTAGGCCAAGCTTTGGTTACAGGGGCTCTTCCACGATCTACTAACATAGCATTTTCTAACTGAAAACCAAATAAGATCCTTTTTAAGGATTTATAAAGTAAACAAATTAATATGCATGAAAATAACTTTTTATAAATAAATTTTAAAAGATCTGTCAAAGCAGACTGGGGTTAGGAAAATGAAAGGGTTTCTTAAACATAAACAGAAATAAACATTGTTTTACAATACAGTGGAGAAACTCCTCAGCTTAAATTCTTACCCTGGTAAATATCAGTAGCTATAACGCACATAAACAGAAGCTCTTCGGGGCCCTCAGTTTTTAAGAGTGCAGAGGGGTTCTGAGGCCAAAACGTTTGAGGACTGAGGACATGAGAGTTCTCCACTTACTGGGAAATTAACCAAGTCTCCAGCAAAAGGACGCATTGTGACTGATGACATTGGGGGTTAAAGGGAAAATATTAAAAGTCGTTTTCACTTTATTAGAAATGACATTCTTCAGAATTGCTGTTAGGACGAAGAAGGAACCTAAGTCTTTTTGAGAGTTTGTTTGAGTGCCTTACTCCTTACATTTGTTTCACCCTTTGATTTGCACTATCTGTGCTGTAGGTAATGTCCCCACTTTGCAAATATGACAGAGAAACCGTAGGAAGACTAGAAGCAGTTTGTTCAAGGCCACAGAACTAGTAAATCGCAGGATTACAGGTCAAAGGTGGGGTTTTCTGATACCACTGAATGCCCTTTACATGTACACAGCAGGACCCCTGTGATGTCGTTGGAACACCAAGTTCCACCTGGTCACTCAGATTTAATGTTCATCTGTGAAGTAAACAGATCACATGATGTCATACACTTGATCTTAGCCGAAAGGCCGAGAAGTGATACATGATGTCATAAAAATCACTTTCCCTCGAATATGATAAAAGGTAAACTATCTGGAATTCCTAATTGGAACTTAAATCTAAGACAGAATCATCATCATCAAACAATGTGGAGAAGAAAAAGATTGTTTTCCAAGTTTTTCCCATTTCAGCCTCTTATTTTAAAAGAGAAACATCGTGTGTTTACTAGTTCTAAATCTTTGGATAGCTGAATACAGTAGTAACATTTTTACCCTCTAGTAAACAAGTCATTTTCCATTTGGTTGCTTCTTGAGAAGTGAGTTCATTTGGAAGCGGCTCACTGAGTGAGTGAGTGTGCCGACTTGAGAGAGAACCTCTTCAGCTTTCATGGGGATCGGGCAGCTGGGGCTGAGCACAAGCCTCCCCCTGCGGGGACGCGGCCTCACGTGCTGTGTGCTCTGTTGGACCAGGTGGCAGAGGAGCTGGGGCATCGCGCATCGCTGTAGCCAGCTGCACAGTCTAGGCCGCCTAGCCCAGCAGAACTTGGAAACACTGAAAAATGCAAAAGGTAAATGATTTCCATTTGCTCTTTTTTTTTCCCCTTCAATTTTTATGAAGTATAGTCAGTTTACAATCTCGTGTCAATTTCTGGTGTACAGCACAATACTTCAGTCACATAGGAACATACAGATGTTCATTTCCATATTCTTTTTCACCATAAGTTACTACATGATACTGAATATAGTTCCTTGTGCTATACAGCATGAACCTGTTTATCTATTTTACATTTATTAGTATCTGCAAATCTTGAACTCCCAGTTTATCCCTTCCCACTCCCTTCCTCCCCTGGTAACCATAAGTTTGTTTTCTGTGTCTGTGAGTCTGTTTCGGTTTTGTAGATAAGTTCGTTTGTCTCTTTCTCTCTCTTTTTTTTTAGATTCCACATGTAAGTGATACTGTATGGTATTTTTCTTTCTCTTTCTGGCTTACTTCACTGAGAATGACATTTTCGAGGGACATACATGTTGCTGCAAATGGCATTTTATTATTTTTTATGGCTGAGTAGTCTTCCATTGTATAATATACCACATCTTCTTTATCCAGTCATCTGTTGATGGACATTTAGGTTGTTTCCATGTCTTCACTTTTTTTTTAATGGAGAGACTGGGGATTGAACCCAGGACCTCATGCATGCTAAGCATGTGCTCTACCAGTGAGCTCTACTCTCCCCTCCATTTGCTTTTAAAATATATCTCCCTTAACTGCTATACACATCTGTCAATTTTAAAGGAAGACCAAGTGTTAGAAGTCTGTATAGACATGACTTTATCACAGCTGAATTTTTAAATCTGTTACTCTGCCTTTAAGCTTATACCAAATTTAATCCTGAATTTGTATACTAAATTTCAGTATTTGCACAGTGCTAAAAGAATGAAGCCTGTATGGACAGTGACCAGAGGGTTTGTGCTTTATTATCAGGATGTACAGTAATATTCACAGACTGGTCCGGGGTGAGTGCAGTGGGCCACGTGATGCTAGGAACCGTGGATGTCCATCATCACTGGACAAAGGTAAGAAAAAGCTCTGAAAGCAAAAAAAAAATCTCTGATTTGTCATCAACAGACTTGTGTTTCAAACTAGTATGTGCTAATATGTCAGTGAACTGAAAAAAATTTGTAATCATAGTTTCAGCTGTTTGTAGATCAGATGTTTAATTTTACATGATTAGAATTCTTAGAGGACTAATTTTTTTTAAGTCCATTTTTATTTGAAATTTAATAGTCTTTTCTGAAGGGCAACTTTTTTTTTTACATTTTTTTATTGATTCATAATCATTTTACAGTGTTGTGTCAAATTCCAGTGTTCAGCACAATTTTTCAGTCATTCATGGACATATACACACTCATTGTCCCATTTTTTTCTCTGTGATTTATCATAACATTTTGTGTATATTTCCCTGTGCTATACAGTGTAATCTTGTTTATCTATTCTACAATTTTGAAATCCCAGTCTATCCCTTCCCACCCTCTACCCCCCCCCAGTAACCACAAGTCTGTATTCTCTGTCCATGAGTCTATTTCTGTCCTGTATTTATGCTTTGTTTTTGTTTGTTTTTGTTTTTTAGATTCCACATATGAGTGATCTCATATGGTATTTTTCTTTCTCTTTCTGGCTTACTTCACTTAGAATGACATTCTCTAGGATCATCCATGTTGCTGCAAATGGCATTATGTTGTCGGTTTTTATGGCTGAGTAGTATTCCATTGTATAAATATACCACCTCTTCTTTATCCAGTCACCTGTTGATGGACATTTAGGTTGTTTCCATGTTTTGGCTATTGTAAATAGTGTTGCTATGAACATTGGGGTGCAGGTGTCATCCTGAAGTAGATTTCCTTCTGGGTACAAGCCCAGCAGTGGGATTCCTGGGTCATATGGTAAGTCTATTCCTAGTCTTTTGAGGAATCTCCACACTGTTTTCCATAGTGGCTGCACCAAACTGCATTCCCACCAGCAGTGTAGGAGGGTTCCCCTTTCTCCACAGCCTCTCCAGCATTTGTCATTTTTGGATTTTTGAATGACGGCCATTCTGACTGGTGTGAGGTGATACCTCATTGTAGTTTTGATTTGCATTTCTCTGATAATTAGTGATACTGAACATTTTTTCATGTGCTTTTTGATCATTTGTATGTCTTCCTTGGAGAGTTGCTTGTTTAGGTCTTCTGCCCATTTTTGGATTGGGTTGTTTATTTTTTCCTTATTGAGTCGTATGAGCTGCTTATATATTTTGGAGATCAAGCCTTTGTCAGTTTCACTTGCAAAAATTTTCTCCCATTCCATAGGTTTTCTTCTTGTTTTATTTCTGGTTTCCTTTGCTCTGCAGAAGCTTGTAAGTTTCATTAGGTCCCATTTGTTTATTCTTGCTTTTATTTCTTCTAGGAGAAAATTTTTGAAATGTATGTCAGATAATGTTTTGCCTATGTTTTTCTCTAGGAGGTTTATTGTATCTTGTCTTATGTTTAAGTCTTTAATCCATTTTGAGTTGATTTTTGTATATGGTGTAAGGGTGTGTTCTAGCTTCATTGTTTTACATGCTGCTGTCCAGTTTTCCCAACACCATTTGCTGAAGAGACTGTCTTTATTCCATTGTATATTCTTGCCTCTTTTGTCGAAGATGAGTTGACCAAAAGTTTGTGGGTTCATTTCTGGGCTCTCTGTTCTGTTCCATTGGTCTATATGTCTGTTTTGGTACCAATACCATGCTGTCTTGATGACTGTAGCTCTATAGTATTGTCTGAAGTCTGGGAGAGTTATTCCTCCAGCCTCTTTCTTTCTCTTCAGTAATGCTTTAGCAATTCTAGGTCTTTGATGGTTCCATATAAATTTTATTATGATTTGTTTTAGTTCTGTGAAATATGTCCTGGGTAATTGGATAGGGGTTGCATTAAATCTGTAGATTGCCTTGGGCAGTGTGACCATTTTAACAATATTGATTCTTCCAATCCAAGAGCATGGAATATCTTTCCATTTTTTAAAGTCTTCTTTAATTTCCTTCATCAATGGTTTATAGTTTTCTGTGTATAATTCTTTCACCTCCTTGGTTAGATTTATTCCCAGATATTTTATTACTTTGGGTGCTATTTTAAAGGGGATTGTTTCTTTACTTTCTTTTTCTGTTGATTTATCGTTAGTGTAAAGAAAGGCAACTGATTTTTGAACATTAATTTTGTAACCTGCTACCTTGCTGAATTCTTCGATCAGCTCTAGTAGCTTTTTTGTGGACCTTTTAGGGTTTTCTATATATAGTAACATGTCGTCAGCATATAATGACACTTTTACCTCTTCTTTTCCAATTTGGATCCCTTTTATTTCTTTCTCTTGCCTGATTGCTGTGGCTAAGGGCAACTTTTTAAGGCCTGCATTCTGTTGTTTTGTTCTGAACAGATTTACTGTGGTATAATTGACAGTAAGCTGCGCATATTTACTATGTATAATTTGATGAGATGTGACGTATGTAAACATCTGTGAAACCATTACCATTATCAAGATCGTAAGCACACCTGTCACCCTTAGTGAACCTTCTCCTCTGTCCCGCATCCCCTCCCCAGGCAGCCATCGGTCCCCTCTGTGTCCCTGTAGATGAGTTTACATCTCTAGAGTTTGATGTAAGTAGAATCAAAGCACAGGTTGGGGGACGATCTGATTTGTTTCACTCAGCTTAATTATTTGGAGATTCACCCATGCTATTCCATGTATAAAGAATTTACTCCTTGTTGTTTCCACATAGTATACTATCATGGATGTACCACAGTCTGTCCATTCACTTATTGATGCATGTGGGGTTATGTCCGCTTTTGGCCACTAGAAATAAAGCTACTGTGAACACTTATCTACAAATGTTTATGTGGACATATATTTCCTTTTCTCTTGGGTAAATACCTAAAAGTGGAATAGCCAGATATGTTTTAAGAACTGCCAACACTCACTATGGTCATCTTTTTCACTTTAGCTACCCTAATAGGTGTGTGGTATTACCTCATTGTGAGTTCAATTTGCATTTCTCTAATGGTGAATGATGGTGGGCATATTTTCATGTGCTTATTTGCCATTCATGTATCTTTGATTAAATGTCATTCAAATCAAATATTTATTTAAAAAAATACTTGCAAACCACATACCTGACAGTCTTATCTAAGTATATAAAGAATTATATATCTAAATAAAGAACTCTCCAAACTCAGCAATTAAAAAAAATGCAGTTAGAAAATGGGCAAAAGACATGAACAGACATGTCACAGAAGAGCACATACAGATGACAGAGGCACATGAAAAGCTGTAGAGAAATGCAAATTGAAACTGCAGTGAGGTATCATTGTGCACCTATCAGGAGGTCTGAAATGAAAAATAATGACACCCCCAAATGCAGGCCAGGATGCAGAAAACTGGATCTCACTCATCCATTGCTGCTGAGAATGTGAAATGGCACAAGCTCTCTGGAAGAGTCTGGCAGTTTCTTATATAACCACTGGCTTACCACGTGGTTCCGCAGCTACCCTCTTGGGCATTTCCACTATAGAAGTGAAAAATTATGTTCACACAGAAACTGTACACTAATGTTCATGGTAGCCAAAAACTAGGGGGGAAAACTCTAATATCCTTCAGTGTTTGAAGGTGGTACAAACTGGCACCTCCTGCAGCAGCCTACCACTCAGCGATGAGGAGGAATGAACTGCCAGTACAGCAGCAGCCCGGGTGGATGTGCTGAGTGAAAGAAGCCAGTCTCCCAAGATTGCATGCTGTACGAGTCCATTTATGTAACACTCTTCAAGTAATACAATTGGGGGAGGGGGGAGTGGTTGCCAGGGGTCAGGGAGAGGGGAAGCAGAGGTGTCCATGGCTGTGGAAGTGTAGCAGGAGGGGTCCTTGTGATGGAACGGTTCTGCATCTTACCTGCGGTCTGTCATGTGACTGCACGTGTGATAAAACTGCATACACTTAAATACACAAGTGCAAGTAAGACGATGAAATCTGAATGAGGTTAGTAGATTGTAGCCACATCCATTTCCTGACTGTGACAGTATATAGTTTTGCAGGATGTCACCATTGGGGAAACTGGATGAAAGCTCTATGGCTGTACACTTCTCTCAAAAAGTTTTTACAATGTAGTTACCATTTACACATGAATAACCAAGAATATAAACTTACAGCTCTTGACCTGCCCCCCTTCCCTCCTGATTGCAGAGTGCCTCTGGCTACAGGTCTTGCTTCCCTGCCTCCAAGCCTTTCCCTCCTCAGAACTCTTCCTGCTTCAGAAGTTCCAATGACAGCTTGATGGGCTAATTGCCTTGTGGCTCCAGGCCTGGAACTGGGCAGCTCAGACATTTCCTAGGATTCGAGGCATGTGAGGTTTCTGAACAACAACCTCTGTTTTTCTATTTTCTGCATTTCAAAGTCCCAAGAAATAAGTTAGGCGGTATTTGACTTGCTGGAAATTACACAAAGTGAGTTTTCTCTTCCAGTTTCTCTCTGGACTCCAGTTTTTAAAGTGAGGATTCATGTGTGCCTGGGACAGTTCTGGTTACCTGTTGTCTGAGTGCATTCACTGTACCCCCATTCATTCACAAAAGGCTTATTAGATGAACAATTGTATGGTCACCTGAGGTTGAGAAACCTCAAATCCAGTTCTGTTATAGCTTAATCTGTTTTCTCGTCTGTCGATGGGCCTAGCAGCTCCTATTCGAGTGTTGACAGTGGATGAAGGAATAGGGCAAACTGTTCTGGACCAGCTACAAAGAATCACTCTGGACACTCAGGTGACTCGTTGTTATTCCTATCATTCTTATTACGCCTGCTGACCTGTAACAGATGTGCTTGACTTAGGCACTAGTGAAAACTTTACATTAGGACCATAATTTTCTACATCTAATTACATACACTTATGAATTTATGTAATTTTTTGAGATGCCTTCTCTTTTACTGAAGATCTTAAATCGTCTTTAGCTCTCTCTCACTGGTTTCTCCCCCAAACTCCGCACCCCCAACCCCTCTGCATCTCTCCTTGAAAAGTGGTGGGTAGGGGAGCGGGGCAGGGTGTAGCTCAAGTGGTAGAGTGCATGCTTAGCATGCATGAGGTCTTGGGTTCAAACCCCAGTACTTCCTCTAAAAATAAGTCAGTAAAAAGAAACAAAAACCAATTCCCCCCCGTAACAAAAAAAATTAAGGGGAAAAAAAAACCAGTGGATGGCTTCTCAGATGCGGTGCTGGGGCATCTCATGGGGACTGTGCCCAGAGAAAAGGATGGACTCCAGCAGCTTCCCAACGTCTAGAGCAGGGGTTGGCACCCTTCTGTAAATGGCCAGAGAGTAAATATTTGAGACTTTGCACCTGCAAGGCCTCTCTCACAACTACATAACTGTAGCTCAGAAGCAGCCACAGATAATAGTTAGCATTAAATGAGGGAGTCTGGGTGTCAATAAACTTTATTTACAAGAAGGCCATTGGGCCATACTTTGCTGGCTCCCTGGTCTGGAGGACTGTTCTTGGGCCCTGACCTGGGCTCTCCTCTCTATAAGCCCTTCTTGGCCAGGGCACAGGGCCTCCTGAGACAGCAGCTGGTGAGGTCTTGCAAGTCCTAGTTGTGTTGTCTCCTAGGAGGTAGCGATTAGGGCGAGGTTAACGGCTCCCACACCCGCTGTCTCAGAGGTGAGGTCATTGAGGCCCATTGACTCCCCTGTGACATGGTTGCGGGTCTTCATGACCACAGGGCCGGTGTGAGGGCAGTAGTGGGATGTGGTCACTGCCAGTGGAAACTTTGAGAGCAGCTCTCCTCCAGGAATCCCCACTGCTGGCTGTGACCAAGCAACTGCAAGTTACCTAAAGTGGTAAATGGGCAGTTCCCAGTTGACACGTGTGCTAGGTACTGGAAGTTGCTAGCACGTCAGTTGTTTGGAGCCTGAAATGTATCTCATAGAAACAATGAATGGATGGCTGGTGGTAAGGTGGCTGCTTGCTTGTGCACTCAGAACCTGAGCAGCCTGTGCTGGGAGTGTTGGGAGCCAGAAGACATTGGAGGCATCACATCCCTACCCAACCCCCAGAAGCACGAGAAGCTCCCTCCCTTCTCACCCCACTGCCCCCCAGAGACTAGCTGTGGCTTCCAAGGCAGGAGGAGGAGCCCAGGGTCAGGAAGAGGAAGGACCAGCTCTGTGCCCCAGGGAAGTGGGTAGAGGAGCTGGTGTGGGACAGAGCCCTGCCCAGGAACCACCAGGCAGCATCCAGTTCTCCGCTGACTCCTTTATGTTATTAAATATAATAGTATTTATTGTTTTCCTTAATCCAGTAGTAATGAGAACTCATTTTAGAAAACTTATGAAATACAGATACACAGAAGGAAGGAAATTTAAATATCCTATATTCTCACCAATTTGGTATTCAGGCTTCCAGTGTGTTTCTATGTGTGTCTCTAGGCATACATTTATATCTATGTTTATATACTTTGTGTAATGTTCATAACTTGATTTGCATTGAATGATATATATTGTGAATATTTTTCGTGTCATTACATGTTTTCCTACAGCATTTCAAAATGGATCAGTATACCATAATTAAAAAAATTTATTGAAATGTACATAGTTGATTTACAATGTTAGTTTCAGGTCTATAGCAAAGTGATTCAGTTACACATGGTATGCCGTAATTTATCTAAATTAACCTATGGCTGGATTATTAGGGTTTTTTTTTTTTTATTGTAGTAAAGTCAGTTTACAATGTTGTGTTAATTTCTGGTGTATAGCATAGTGATTCAGTTATTTATATATATATATATTTTATATATATATATGTATTCCTTTTCATTAGAGGCTATTACAAGGTATTGGATTATTAGGTTTTTCTATCACAAATACCCCTGTGATGAGGCCGTTGGAGTTGCAACCTTTGCATGGATCTGCGTTCAGGCATTGAGTGACTTGTTATTGAGGGACCCTTGAATGGTGTGTGAGAAGGCTTACTCTCACCTTTCCAACACTAGATATCAAAACATTTAAGAACTCTTTGCTAAACTGATAAGCAAAAACTAGTACTGACTTTTGTTGCTTTTTTTTCTGAGTATCAGTGCATTTGGACAGTTTTATGTTTATTAGCCCTTTTGTGAATTGCTTCCTTCTTTAAATAAAAACACTGTCCATGGATTGTTACAGCTCTTGGGAATGGAAGCGGATGGGTCCAGGTTTTATTACCCTTTGAAATGTAAGCACAGGCAACTCTTCCCAGGGTAATTCATTCTCTGCCTCTGACTCCCAAGGCTGGTTTCTCAGTCCTTCATCCTTTGACCTCAGCTGCCCTGCCGGCACAAGTTCCGGGGTATCCATTTTGTTTCCTTACTGCGCCCGGTGGGGACTGGTATTGCAACACTTTGCTTGTTTGGGAATGCAAGCTTTTAAGGAGAATAAGTTTGGATCAGGAAAACAGTATGAAATCCTGGATGGCCTTAAAGCCAAGAGATGGGAAACATCCATCTACTGGAAAGAGACATTTGGGTTCTCTCCAGTTTTGGGTCATCATAAACAGACTTGCCAGGAGTGCCTGGGTCTTTGGTAGAAACATCACTTGCTTTGTGTTGAATATTCACCTGGGGGTGGAAGTATTGGGCCAAAGTGTAGGTATATGCTTAGTTTCAGCAAATAATGTTAAACAGCTAAAAAAAAAAAGCCAAACAAACAGTTTAGCCTCCAACCAAGTGGTGTCTGAGAACTTAGCTGCTTTGGATCTTCACTGACTTTTGGTATTTTTAGTCCTCTAGTTTTAATCATCATTCTGGTAGGTTTCATATTTCTTTAAATAACCTAATTTGATGCCACATAAAATATTTTTACTTTGTCCATTCTTATTTGTTTTTGGTTTTTTTTCTAATTTTTTGTTTTTTGCTTTTTTTCAGTGGGGAGGGGAAGTAATTAGGTTTCCTTAATTATCTATTTTTAACGGAGATACTGGGGATTGAACCCAGGACCTTGTGCATGCTAAGCATACACTACCACTGAGCTATACCCTCCCTCCCAGTTTGGTTTTAAAATAGATATTTTAATTTTTCTAATCTGTAGCTATTTTTATAGAAACATTGTACATTCAAGATTTTATGCAATATTTTCTAGTAAAAATTCTGGGTATTTTATGATAATTTTCACCTTTTTATATACTACTGTAAAGAATTCTCTGTGTCTACACTGCACATTTCTTTTTGACAGTGTGTTTTTACCACTGTTCATTCATCCTATGAGACGGTATCCAATACCTTACTCTGAAGTTTTGTCTTATCCTGCTCTATTGAAAGGATATGGCATAAATATTAAGCTGAAATATTCCAGCATGGATTACTCATAAACCTCCTTTCCTTACAAGTAAGTTACCATGGAAAGATTGACTTGGGTTCATAACCTGGCCCCACGCCTTACTAGCTATGTGACCTTGGGTGAGTTACTTCACCTCTCAGAACTTCGGGCTTCCCATCTGTAGGACAGGGATAACAAGATCCATCACTTAGGATTGTTGGGATGATCAATGAAGTGGCATCTCTGGTGTCTAACATGTACGATGTACTCAGTAAATATTAGTTTCCTCCTGTACTGGAAGCAAAGTCATCAGGTGCATCTTTATTACATTTGCCTCATTAGTTCACAGAGCTCTTAAAAATGGGCATTACCTTACTTTTCTACTAACTGTACCTTGCTGGTTAGCCAGAAACCCAAATTATTAAGCATCACCTGGACTTCATTTTACTGTTGGTTTACCCTGCACTCCAGGTAGATTGAAACATCCTGTGTGACTTTTTGGATCTTGTCCCAGGACAGAAAGAATTCAGTATACATTCTTATCTTTTGATGCTCAGAATGTCGCCAGGCAAAAGAGTGCTCTTTACAGTTGTGATTTTGAGAGCCTTCCACAGAGTGGTGGGTTGGAACATGGCCCTTTTTGGGCACCACATTTGTCATGCACATTCCTTCAGCATCGACATATACATCTATCTTCTACAGAGCTGGGTTGCTGGCTCCCCAGTTTAGCTAGGACTTTGCCAAGCAGCCTGGAATGGGAGACGACTTTATATTCTGGAGCCATCTTCATTCCTACCAGGCAGACCTCCATCTCAGCTACCAGGTGAGGGGCTGGCCTGTCCACTTGGCCTCGATCCTACTTATTGACACAAACACTTTAAAAATAGACTGAAGAATCAGGGAGTGAAAAATTCAGGATGCTTAAAAATGCTAGCGAATATGAAAACAAATATATGTATGTGTATGTATGACTGAAGCATTATGCTGTACACCAGAAATTGACACACTGCAACTGACTATACTTCAATAAATTTTAAAAAAAGTTAGCGACTGCCAAAGAAAAGGCAGCGAGCACTGCAGTAGATGGCTTGGAAATTCTCAACGCTTCTGTTCTAGTCTTCGCCGTCCCCTCCCCACCAATATACACACCCACTAGAAGGCACTGGCATCGGGAAGGTGCCAGCTTGCTTAGTAAGGAGAAATCATTATCTATCAAGGGTTCAAAGGCAGACTCAGTAGGAAAAGGAACTCTTTTTTCCTCAAGGCTAAGCTCCAGTGCCACTGGGAACAAGCAACACTATCAGGAAGTTGGATTTACACTACCTTTGAGAGACAGTTGAGGAACATACCCACAATGCTGTCTGGACAGTCTCAGAGAAGTCACGTCCTCTTGGTCCCAGTAGAGGACACTCCTGGTCTCTGCCATCATCACCTGGGTGTTCAAACCTGTCCTGAGCTACAGGGCCAGGTCTCTAAATGGAGGAGCCGTGCTCCTTGTGAGACTCATCGAAACATCCCCATGTGAGCTAAGCATCTCACTTCACTTGCTGGCCCCCTCCTCATTCCTCTGGTTATGTGAACAGTACCATCATTTTCTTGGACCATTCTTTCCACACTGCTCAAACACGGTCTGATTGATTACTTTAGGTGAGGAGCTTTTGTAGCAGAAACTGCAGGCAACCCCCCAACATCTATTTGTGCCTTCTCACAATGATAGGATTTTCATCTGGCTGTCCAGGATTGAAACTCGACCTCCTGGATCCCTTGTCCCTGGGTGTGGCCACACTCTTTTGCTCTCTGGTCAAAGTGCTGCGAGGGAGATTCTTAGTTGCGACTCCTAGGCCATTTCCTGAAAAGGAAGGAGTGTGTGCTCCTTCCACCCCTGCCTCCATCCTGCTGCTATACCACGGCGGGGTGGAGCAAGCCTGTTTGGAGATGCCCACAAGGAAACACCACAGGGGTGGCAGAGCGACTGGAAAGGGAGAACCTGGTCTTAGCCCTGGGAGGCTGCTGCACCAGCCCCCGGCTGTCACACGTGGACGATTACAGGAGAGAGAAATTGACATCTGCCTAAGTCCTGACTCTTTGGGGTCTCTGTTAGAACATCTGAAATTTCTCCTGAGGAAAACATCCACCAGAGAGAACTCAGCCCTTAGTCTTCTTGCAGGATCAGCCTCCGATTTGAAGGCAGAATTTGGATGTGACATTGGTGGCAGTGAGGGCAGCTTCCATGGAAAGTCCTACCAGGTTAGTTGGAAGTACAGAGCTCAGCATCTCCACGCATTTCCCTCCTGCCCTGGCTTCTGGAGTCAGCCAGACACCGCATCCTGCCTTTTCTGATGTCAGGGGTCTCTTGCCTTACCTGAGCCTCCCTGTCTGCACTTCCTTGGGGCTCAGGGAGCTGGATGACTTTAGGGGCTTCCTAGACACTTTCTCGGCCTTTCTTCTATCTTTACTCCTATCTTTTCATTTTTTAAAAATTTATTGAAGTATAGTCAGTTACAGTGTGTCAATGTCTGGTGCAGAGCATAATGTTTCAGTTACACATATACATTCATATATCTTTTCTATACTTTGATACCAGATTACTATTTGTAAAATATTTACTTCAGTATCTTGATTTCCCCCGAGTAGATTCCGTGATGACCCCATGTGACTGATGACCTCATCCATGTCTCCCCATCAAGTGCACTTTCCCCGCCTCCTAGGTTGGTCACATGTCCTCAGAAATCCGCTGGTTTCGTTTTCACCTCATGTCTTTGCCCATAGTGCCCCTGACAGTGATGTCTTTGCTGTTTTCTGTCCCAAATCAGCCCAGCCCACTGAGCGAGAAGGCCACGGCCATCCCTGCCCACTCTGACCTCTGCTTAGAGTCCCACGCTGCCTGCCGCTGGTCATTTCACTATTCTTGGTATGATGTAGCTCATAGAGTCATTGGAATGTTGGAGTTTGTTCGTGGCTCAGATGTGGTTTTGGCCAGCTAGAATATAAATTCAGATAGTCCTAGTCAGATCCCCATTTGGCAGTGTCTCCCCTGCCTAGTTATTGCTTTGATCATATTAGAATCAAACTCAAAAACCAAACTCCACGTGGGAGGGGTGCGATCAAGGGCTGCGGCACTTAGAACTTTCCTGCTGCAGTGCATTTGACAGACGCAAGACCCTTGGAAGTAAATCACAGCCCTCACTTCTTGTTTGGAATTTTGGGGTGAACAGTGAGGTGATAGCCCATCGAACGTAAAGGGAGGAGTGTCTCTTCTGAGTCGAATCAGTGGGTCACAGTGCATCTCCGGCCTCCCTCCCCATGTCAGAAACAGTCTATTCTGTCATAAGAAGCAGGACGGGAAGGGTTCCCTGGGCCTCGTTGGATGATTCCTATTTCTAAGGCTGGATTTCCTTTTCTAGAAGAGCCTACATCATCTCAAAGACAACCTCTCATTCCGAACACAATGGCCAGCATCCAGTGGGAGCATAACAAATGCTTCCTGGCTGCCTGATAATTGCATGGCTCACCTGATAATTGCATGGCTCACTTTAGCTGCAGAAGGCGGATCTCAGAGAAGAAGCCACCCACACACTCCCCATTGCCCTGTCACATCGCTGCCTGAAGCTTTCCTCCCATTTCGAGCTCGCCTGGTTTCCATTTCCTACCTGACTTCTGCCTCTGCCTGCTTTATTTTTGCGCTTGTGACTCTAGCTACCATATGGAGAGTGAGCTACCTTGGTGCCCTGAAAAATGAAAAAGGGTTTCTAGTGTGCTGCAGGTTTTATTTCTTTTTCTCAGGAGGCAGCAGACCTCAAAGGTGTGGTCTGGCACTGAAGGTGAGGGTGGAGATAATGGACGCTCAGATGCCTTGGGCAGTTGGAAATTCCCGTAGCTTGGCAAGATTTAAGTGACGTGGAAGAATTTGTTTTTTGTTTTTTCTGAAAACAACTTAGCTCTCCTGGTGCTTTTGCCTTCACTGTATTGACAGTAGCAGGTGCTCGCTTTGAAGCTTAGAAGTAATATGATGGTTAATTGTGAGTCGTAATGTCAATCATTTTTGTCTAGCTTCTGTATTTTATTTTATTTTATTTTATCTTATTTTTTATTTTATTTTATTTTATTTTTATTTTATTTTATTTTATTTTATTTATTTTATTTTATTATTTTTTCAGTTGAGGGAACTTCTAAGTCAGTGAAAATGTTGGGTAGTTAGATTAGTGAGGGCACCAGGCAGATAGATGGAGGAGAGAGGGGGATGGTCCAGAAGATGGCGTTCTGCCCTCCTCCAGCATAAAGGGGCTTTACTTCTAAATGATGCCAGCAAGAAACTGATTAGAACCTGACAGCCACTGCGCGGTAGCAGAAAGCACTTAACTGGACATGACCCAAGATTCATTGTATTATAATTAACATCACGGTTTAGGGCACCGCCTGCCGTGGGTTTTTCTGTATACACCAGGGGTAAGGACATGTGCAGAAGAGAGCATGACTAAGCATTCCAGGGACAAGAGCTCTCAGTCAATCAGAAGACCACCTCTAACCAAGGGTGTAAGAGGAAGTAGAGATGAAACCCGCCGCTCTTCCTCCCTCAGGTCGGCCCTCCTCCTGCTCTTGGAGGTGTACTTTTCTTTCCCTAAATAAATCCTTACAAATCTTTTGCTGCACAACACACTCTGTCTCCCATCTATAATCTTGTCTTTTGGGTAGGACAAGGACTTTTTCCTTTTTTGGGGGGGTAACAGAAAGACTGTCCTTGCTCTACTGATTATCTGACTGAGCTGAGGCCCAAGCGGCAAGGGCTGGGGTGTGATTTGGAGCAGGTGGGGGAGTGGAGGGCAGTGCAGTGTCCCCTCAGCCCCGGCCACCACCTTGAGGGCTGGGAGCAGCCAGGCTGGCTCTGGAAGCCCCCGACTGGTGCGAGCGCTAGCAGGGCTGTCACCATGATATAAAGCCCTGAGAAGACGAATTAGCAGGAGGTAGGTGGAAGGTGGGTGCTGTCACTCTCACCCTAAAAGGACTCCATCAATCAGGGACGGTGCAGCCCCTGCAAACGCCCTCCTGGCCGGTTTCCAGAGGCCCTCCTGTCTGCTCTGCCCTCACGAGTGGAAGGAGGCGATTCCTCACGCGGGGTGAGCACTGCCCCAGCTGCCTGCCCTCCTGCAGCTCCCAGAGAGACTGGCGGTGGCCCGCCTCCTGACAGCGGGGCTCAGAGTCTTTGCCCCAGCGTGGAGTTCAGCTTCTGGTCTGGGAGGATGTGCCTTTCGTGGGGCGGTGATGAGGCAGTTTGATGAAACAGTTCTGTCACGTTGGAGGAACACAATGGCGCCCTCTGAACAGGGACAGGTTGGTTTGTTCCTTCTCCTCTGTGCTTTGTTTGCAGCATGTCCCTGGCACGTCCGTGCTCCAGCCTGCTGCCAAAGCTCTGCTCGGCCCTTGTGTAATCCTGGGGATACTGTCTGAAGGTCGGCCCGGGGTCCCTCCCCAGAAGGCAGACAAGAGGGCTAAAACCTGGCCGAGATCCCTGGATGTTTTCAGTTTTAGGGTTTAAATTCATTTCTGGCCCCAGCTTCCAGCCTCCACCTAGTTCATCCACTCTCTGGCCACCCAGGGGCAAGATCTGGGGCTCAGGCTGCCTTCAGGGGCCCCCTAAAAGCAAGAGAACCCTGTCACGGAGGCCAGGGGCCAGGCGGTGACTCCTCTTTATTTCCCTCCGCTGCGTGCTCCAGCAGGTTTGTAGTTTATGAAAGAGGCAGGAGTCACAGCGAGGTCAGCTGTGGTGAACTTTGTCCCCTGAACTCATTTACCTTTCCTGTTAGGCAAGTAGGTACAACTTCATCGCTTAGCAGGAATCAAGGTGGGAAATAAGACCTTGCAGGGACTTGTAGGATCTGAGGAATAAGATTCAGTTGTCTCTGCACTTGGTGTACAAACCCAACAGAGAACTTGCTGTAGGAAAGCCCCCTGCGCCTGGGGCCCTCCGCTCAGCCCACAGGACGGTGGGGGGCGGGGGAAGGCAGCACCTCCCGGTGCATGGGCAGAAAGTCCCCTTCTGGGAGGGCCGTGGGGGGCATCCTCTGCTGTGGCCAGACAGGTGCCACCCTGACTGTGGGGCTGACAAATGCTTTGTTGACAGGTTGGTGTTGGTTACTAGGGGAATAACAACAGAAAGGAGCAGTAGACAGACAAGCACCTGCTGTTTCTGGGGACACTGTCACTGCATACCTAGGGTGGGGTAACCGTCACCACACACCCAGAGGCAGATGTCCCCTAAGCAGACACTCTTCCTCCATGGCCCTTGCTGGCTGTAGCTCTCGTTGCTCTGCCGCTTGGGCAGTGAGACCTTGCACAAGTCACTTTATACCTCTGTGCCCCACCTCCCACATCTGCTAAATTAATTAATAACATCATCACATCCTCATCACTGTAAAGATTAAATGAGAAGTAAAGGTGGAGCTCTAGAACGGTGCCTGGCACACAGAAAAGGTTCAAGTCATCTTTGTAAACATCTCCTGCATATCCATGTGTGGTTTTTACCGTTGTTTTTAGTCAAGGATCAAATCTCATCTCTGGTCTTTGTGTTTGGAATCTGGATGGTGGGAATCTACCAGTCTTTGAGACTTTTCAATCTGGAAGATAATTTGCACTTTAGGAACAAGTCTCGTTCGGCTGTGGGCCTCTCCCCTCTTGTGTCTGCAGGATGAAACATTACTAGCCCAGCCCAGTCTCCATATGGCGGCCAGGTCTTTGTGGAGCATCCTCACTGTGTCCACATGTCCTGCCCACGGTCAGCGTGCTCTCAGAAGAGCCAGCAGGGGGACCTAAGCGGCTGCTTCCCAGCTCCAAGCCAGGGCTGTGCAGGCAGCCAGAGTCCCAGGGCACCTGAGATCCCTCCAGGGGAGGACGGAGCACCCCTTGGCATGGAGATCCACCGTGCACTTGTGCACACAGACGTTTAGGAAGCAGAAAGCTGTGGACTGTCCCTGTGGTGAGACTTCTTTCATAGCTCTACTTGGGCCAGTGGCCCCTCCTCCCTCAGGCACAGAGAGGCTGCCCTGGGGGGTTGTCGCAGTCACTGTGTGGCTGGGAGAGATCTCAGCCAAGGAGGCCTGTAGGAAATGCATTTCTCACAGCACCTAATGAAGGGACAGCTGGGCCAGGGCACCATCTTCCAGAGTACAGCAGTGAGGGTGTCAAAGGCAGACGCTTCCCAAAAGCGGATGCCTGGGAACGGCCTCTCGCCTCTGTTCGGGGGCCTGGCCCTCAGGAGCAAGGCCCTGGACCTGCCCTGGTGGACAGGACAGCAGCTTGCTGACCTCTGCCTCTAATGGGCCACCTTCTCCACACATAGTCACCTCCTCTGCCTACAGCCGAGCTTGTGAAAAGCCAGGCTCTTTTCCATACCTTTGAAAAGTTCAAAGGAACCCTTATCCTTGGGAGAGCTGGCAGCCGAGGCACGTGGATCTGATGGTCCTGAGGACTTGAGGGGCCCCTGCCCTGTATGGCCAGTGTCAGTGTCCCTTGCTCTAGGGGAGGGCAGGCCCCACCCTACCAAGCTCAGATCTGTCTGGTTTTATGAGATCAGGCTGTGCCCTTTGACCCCGCACTGTGTCTCGCAGCAGAAGCCCTCCTGGCCACGGAGGCCACGAGGCAGATGTCAAGACCGCCCCAGAGCACGCGTGTGATAAGACCCAGCAAATCCACCATGGTGAGTCGGCCAGCCCTGCTCGGGCAGATGCTGCCTCGCCGGCTCAGAGCCCAGCTCACTTCTGCTCTGGCTGGGGCCCCTGGACCCCACATCTGATGGGGAGGTGGAGCACAGGCGAGCCTCCTTGCGGCAGGCACAGGTGTGTTCAGGTTGGGAGCAGGGCTCACAGGCTCTTGGAATGTTTTGCTTACAGACATCTTCAACTCCACCCGAGGCTTCAGGCCAATGGAGACTTTCTAGGGGACAATGAAAGTGCTCTGTGCCCTCTGTTCCAGTTGGTGGCACTTACGAAGTGCTCAAGAAGTGCTTGTTGAACAGATGAATAAACTTCACTTAAAGAACAAAGGGAACCTGGTTTGGTTACTTATGGGTACCTAGAAACAGGGCAGGGCGAGAGTGGGAGGGGAAAACTTGCTTATAACACCTTTTCCTTCCCTTAGTGACCTCTGCTCTCCTCTCCTGCCTGTCAGACCAACGGTAGTGAATAAGGTACCCTCATGATGCCCGACATGTGCAGTGGAAAGCAGGCGGCACCTCCTCCACTTCTGGAAGCCTGTCTTATGCCCCCTCAGCCCTCTGTCTTGATCCTTCAGGGGTCAAGGTGTTCCATGATGGCTCAGTTTGTCACAGATCCGGGACCAGACCCTCAGAGTTCTCCTTTTGTCTGGTGTTTGACCGAGTGCCCCCTGCAGCCAATGGGCAAGTATGTAGCATCGTGTCCACATCATTCATGGCATCATTCTTGGGCTGGAAGGTCTGCCTGTTGCTTCACATCTCCAACGTCTGGACCATTCAGAATGGAGGTGAGGATTGAATGCTCCCTTATCCCAAACACACACTCAACACACACAGACTCACACACACAGACAAACATTCACATACACATTTACATACTCCCCCTCCCCACCCCGATGACCCCACATCCTCCCACTGGTTGGAGGGTTGGGCTTATAAGAGAAGACATGAGCTTTTCATCTGTACTTTTTCATAACAGTCATTCTGTAGGATTTTTCAACGTACGTCTGATGGAAGTTGCTCTAAATTTTACCGGTAACAGTTTAATGCTAGGAAAGTAACCTCTGAAACATAGTCATTTACTGCCTCTTTAAAGAGTTTGAGGCAGAGAACATTCTTGAAGTCTTTTTTATGTTCTTAATTGCTTCTCAATCTTGGCTCCCAAATCCCCTTATGGTAGCCATTGCCCAGCCCAACCCGGATTATGAGTATCATTGCTGAGTTCTCCATCAGTGAGGTTTGAATTCAGGTTGGCTGGTACCCTTTCTGATTGTGATCCATTTGGGGCAGTGAGTCATCCTTCTGACTCCCTGTGATGGGGAGCTGGGGAGGCTGGCTGATCCTCTAGACCAGCCTCCATCCTTCAGAGACAGACAGTGGCTCTTGCCACTGTCTTGCAAGCCTGCAGACTGGCTTTGACTCCTAGCTCTGTCCCTAGTGAGAGCTGGAAGCTTGAAATTACTGTGATGCTCTGCCCTTTGGTTCTCTTGCGACTTGAGGACAGGAGTACCTGTCTTTGAGGGCTCTTGTGAAGAGCAAATGAGATATTTTCGTAAAACATCTGACACTGGTTTTATCACCTGTGGTTGTGACGCAGTGATGAAATAAATCTGGTGGGTTGTGACCAGCATTAAGAAAATAAGTAGAATAGATATTAAGTATGAGGTTTCTCTTTGCTGATGAAAATTCTAAAATTCTAAAAATTCCAAAATTAGGTCATGGTGACGGCTACACAACCCTGGGACTATACTAAAAACCACTGAGTTGTACACTGTAAGTGGGTGAATTGTGTGCTACATAAATTGTATCTCAATAGAACTATAAACAAAAAAGATTAGCGAGCCCCACAAAAATGATCAAGCTGTGTGTCTGAGACTTATGCACTTTATTATGCAGTGTTAAGTCTCAATTAAAAATAAAAATAAAAAAAATGGAGGTGGGGATATAGCTCAGTGGTAGAGTGTGTGCTTAGCAAGCCCAAGGTCCTGGGTTCAATCCCCAGTCCCTCCATTAAAACCAAAAAAAATTAAAAAATTTAAAAAAAAGGAGGAAAAAATACACATGAAAATTATTTAAAAAAACAGACTAGAAAACAACCAAGTAGGGGAGGGGTATAGCTCAAATGTAGAGTGCTTGCTTAGCATATACAAGGTCCTGGGTTCAATCCCCAGTACCTCCTCTAAAAATAAATAACTAAACCTAATTACCCCCCTAAAAACAAACAAACAAACAAAAACAACCAAGCACCCTACCTGTAGTAAGAGCAAGCAATGTTTTTTTTAATGTATTTCATATAGATATTTTAAATTGAAATATAGTCAGTTACAATGTGTCAATTTCTGTGTACAACTCAATGTCCCAGTCATAAGAGCAAGACTGTTTTTATGAAATATTTGTGTAAGTATGTGTGTGTGTGTGCATGGGTGTGTGCTGGGCTATGGTGAAATGTGGGTCATTGCATAAAATGTTTAAAGCCAACGGCCTGCATGTGCCTAGTCCAAGCAGGCATTTAACATGGTTATTTATGCCCGCCCGCCCTTTTCTTTCTAGAAACAAGACCAGGCCCGTGTTTAGTCACTGACCTTAGAGCGCTTGCCTGTTTGTGACACAGAGGGGGACATTCTGAGAACCCCAGCCCCTCTGGTTGCCATGTGCTCTTGCACGCACACGCACATGCACACACAATTCTGTCAGGCTCTCTTCTCCAGTTAAATCAACATCACACTCTCAGAGGAAGAGCAAGGTGCTGGCCGAGTCCCACAACCCCTGCGCCCCAGCCTCTGGATTTGGAGGTTTTCTAATGCTACTTTGCAGGTTCTCCACTTCCCTCCTTCCCTCCTTCATTTGGGTTTAAGCACCACAATTTACATCAGTGGCCTGTGCGCTGTTGCCCTGGGTGGGGGTTGTCTTGTAGACGTGCGGCTCTCCAGCCCCGTCCTCCTTCAGAAGTGAGAGCGGAAGGAGCTGGCACCGGGACCTGGACCTAGAGAGACAAGCACGTGGCTGCGATGTGCAACCATGGTGGGTCCCAGCCCCGCCCCTGCCAGGGCCTGCTGGACTGTTGCTCAGTCCAGGTAAATAGATCAAGTCACCAAGTGCCCGATGACCTTCTGGAGATGACCAAGTCACAGGAGCTTCGCGATGACTCTGGCAGACAACCCACCTGACACCTTCCATGACTCGAGGGGCTGGCACGGACGTGTGGGAGGAAGGACCATGCTGGGAGGGACAGGGATGGTGGCTGTCTCTTCACTGAAGTCTGGGGAGTCAGCGAATTGATGAAGAATTATTAGAATTTACTCCTCTTTTGTAAGTTCTGGGTTCAAATTCCATTTCACATTATAGAGTAAGACAACTGCTAATTTGCAGCCACATGACCACTGATTTGGGTGGAGGGTTAGTCTCTGATTATAACTAGCTGCTCTGGGAAGACCATGTCAACAGTTTAAGGCCACTTGGATCCCTGATTGCCCAGAGCAAGGGTGGATAGTTTTATTTATTTTTACTTTTTTTTTTTTAACAAGTAGACAGTCAGTGGTCAATGGCCAATGTCCACAGTTAATGTCTGTAACCAGTGGTTGAAGGCTGATGGCAATGTTGGTCCCAGACCTTAGAGGCCACCTGTCTGGTGAAGGTCCCAGCTCTACCTTTGTCCTTAAGGTGCTAGCTCTGCAAAATAATATCACCTCACTTGTCGAATTTTGTTTTTATAGTGGTAAAATCTACATAACAAAAAATCGACCATCTTAACCATCTGAAGCCCAGTGTCCAGTGGCAATAAATACATTCATAATGTTGTGCAGCCATCACCACCATCCATCTCCCAAGCTCTTTTCATCTTGTGAAACTGAAATTCTGTCCCCATTAAACACTGACTCCCCATTCTGCACCCCCAGCATCTGACAACCACCATTCTACAATCTGTCTCTATGAATTGGACTCCTCTGGGCACCTCATATGAGTGGAACCATGCTTGTCCTTTTGTGACTTGTTTATGTCCTTTAGCATGATGTCCTGAAAGTTCATCCATGTGTCAGAATCGCTCTCCTTTTTTAAAGCTGAGTAATGGTCCATTGTATGTAGATACCATATTTTGTTCATCCATTCATCTGTCGATGGGCACTTGGGTTGTTTCCATCTTTTGGCTAGTGTGGATAATGTACCATGAACACGAGTGTATAAATATCTGTTCAAGTCCCTGCTTTCATTCTTTTGAGTATACACGCAGGAGGGGGATCCCTAGATCGTATGGTAATTTTACTTTTAATTATTTGAGAAACTATTGTATTGTTTTCCATAGTGACTGCACCATCTTAAACTGGCACCTGTGATGTTCCAATTTTTCTACATCCTTGCCAACACTTGTTATTTTCTTTCTTTTTTTTTTTTTTGATAATAGCCCTCCATAGTTTTATTTTTGAGGGTTTGATGAGCGAATGTATGAAAAGCACACAGCATAGTCTTGGCTCAGAACATCATAGCTGCTTTTGGTATTTCAGGTTTTGCTTCTCTTTCTGTAGAAGTAGAGTAAGTGACAATTTTCTCAGAAAAGCCACCCAAACTCCTAGTTGTCACCTCACAGATCACTGGCCCTGGGATGCCATGGGTGTGGCTTTGGATGGGAGTGGTGCATTCAGCTCTGCTCTGGAATGGCTTGGGGTCATGTCAAGTTTTGAGGTTCTTGAAGGGAGCAGCATAGCTTAATGGGAATCCTTTCTTTTTTTTTTCTTTTTCAGTTATATTAGGTAGAATTATTATAGTTTGACTGCACATATACATTATACTGCATGTAAATACATATATACAATATACTGCACATTTTTTAGTTTACATCTATGTACTGATCATTGTTCCTAAGAACAGATTAGAGGTTTAGCCTTTTAAACTTACATAGTTATCAAAGGAATAAAGCCAGCTACAAGATAAGAATCAACAGAATGCAGTAATCCAATCATAAAGGACAGTCAGATGTGCTCACACATATACAAGAAATCAAAATAATAATTAGTTCATTTGTGTCCTTATTTTTTTTCTTTTAGATTCCACATATAAGTGATATCACATGGCATTTTTCTTTCTCTTTCTGGCCCACTTTATTTAGAATGACGATCTCCAGGTTGATCCATGTTGCTGCAAATGGCATTATTTCATTCTTTTTTATGGCTTAGTAGTCCATTGTATAAATATACCACAACTTCTTTATCCAGTCATCTGTTGATGGACATTTGGGTTGTTTCCATGTCTTAGCTGTTGTAAAAATTGCTGCTATGAACCTTGGGGTGCATGTGTCTTTCTGAATTTTATTTTTCTCTGGATATATGCCCAGGAGTGGGGTTTCTGGATCACACAGTAAGTCTATTTTTAGTTTTTTAAGGAACCTCCATACTGTCCTTCATAGTGGCTGCACCAATCTACACTCCCACCAGCAGTGTAGGAGAGTTCTAATGGGAAACCTTTCTGCGTCACCTCTTAGAGTCTTTTCTTGGCCTGGATTCCCACTACCTTGAGGGCCTTATTACCCGGCCTGGTAAACAAGCTGTTTCTGTAAATAGAGGAACAATGAGAACGTCCTGCTTATGTCCCATGAACACTCCTAGGAAGAGGTGGTGTGATTGAGTGCAAGGCTTTTCTTGGAATTATTATGGAAAAGTTGAAAAATGACTGCATTTGACTTACTTGAAATGATCATAATGACTTACTTGATTAACTTATTTAGTAAGAATATTTTCAATGGAGTAACAAGTGTGAAGAAAAATGGTCTTTATGCGGGGAGGGGATAGCTCAAGTAGTAGAGAGCATCTTAGCATGCATGAGGGCCTGGGTTCAATCCCCAGTCCCTCCTCTAAGAATAAAATAAATAAACCTGATTACCTCCCTCCACCAAAAAAAAAAAGGTCTTTATTTTCTTGAGTGGAACTGCCTAGGGAACAAAAGGACAAAAGGAATGAGTTTAGATGGGTTGACTTGGGTATTTAAGACCCAGAATAGGGGTGAGAAGGGTCCCACTGCACTCTTGCGGTGCCGTTCCTCCGCCAGGCTTTGGGTTACCTGTACGGTGCTCTCGGCTCCTGCAACCAAAGGCTGTGCCTTTTAGCTGCAGATTTCTGTATCACGTAGACTGTGTCTGGTAAAGAGAAAGCTAGAGAAGTGGTTTTGGGATTAGAAAACCAGAAATAATCCAGTAATGTTAAAAAAATAAAAAGAGAATAAAAAGCTTCCTGCAGTCTAGAATTTTGCTCAAAAGATTCAGGACAGGTCTTTAACAGGCACGCTTCTGTCAGCTCCATAGTCTCTCACTTGCCTGTGTGAAAACAATCAGGAAGGTCAAAGTAATCGTTTTACGTAAATTTGGATTCTCCCTAAAAGAGCTCATTGGTGGACACTATTATTACACGCCCCATCTGTCTACATATCTTTCTATATCTCCTATTGCACATGCATGCACACGCACACAGACACCCAGACATACACAAATTATCTGTATATACAGGAATGGGTGCCAGTTTCATAGGGTGGTAGCTTATAAAAGTTGGGTGGCATTTTAAAGGAAAAAAATATAAAGGATCTTACTTTGCAAAAATTTCCAGAAATGCTACAGTGCCGGCCTCATCCCTCAATCCCCCCTCCCACACCAGGTTCGGCCAGAAGCCTGAGCTCTGTTGGCTTCCTGGAAATCTGGTCCAGGCCCATGGGGTCCCCATGAGGGCTCCCTGTTCAGAGGCTCCCTGATAGGGATGAAATATTGATCATGAAGCTAGCAGCTCAGGCTTGATACTTGCTCCAGGTCCAGGCCCCTCCCCATCATTACTGGTCTCCCCCAAGGCCAGAAAAGGCGTGTTTTAGGAGCAAATCCAAATGCTCAGGTCTTCAAGCTGAAATATGAGAAAAAAAGCGAGTGTGGCAGGAGCGGGAGGGAAAAGAAAGACATAAGGAGAGAATTGTAGGTGGAGGAGGGGGCTGCAAAATGTTTTCCTTACAGGTGTGGGAGGAAACAGAGAAGTCAGCAGTTTCAGACTCTCCCTAAATTCGGGAGCAGGAGGCTGGAGGCTGGAAGCTGAATTATTCACGAGGAGGAAACTGGCCAGCTCACTTACAAGAGTCTCCCATGGATGAAAATGTGCAGTTTAAAGTGAGATGAGTTGCGTGCTTGCCAACCAGGTCTCTGGGGCGCGATGGTGTCTGTCTTTCCTGGAGTTCTGGGAACCAGTCCTTCCGCCTCCTGGAGCCACACCGCTTGGTCACAGGGTCAGGCTGGACCCAACAGTGAGATCTTAAGGGCTGGTTGTCCTCATCATCCCATTCCTGTCCCCTCCGATGTCCGTCTTCTATCCTCAGAGGGACAGGGTCTGTGCACAGGGAGAGGAGAAGGCCCAAATGCAGGGGTCCATTAGGAGGATACAGAGAGACTGTGCACATGCAGCTAGATGCCAGTGTGTAGCTGGGATAGAATCCTGGGTCAGGAAAATGTCTCTAAAGGAGATTATCTGACAACTGGAAGAAGTTGGCATTTGGATTAAGAATAGATAATTGTTTCAGCTCTAAATTTCCTGAATTTGAAAATGATACTGTTATTACGTAAAAGAATATCCTTGTTCTTAAAGGAAAATGCTGAGCTATTTAGGGGTAAAAGGGAACCATGTCTTTGCAACTTGCTTTCACCTGATTCAGAAAATAACAACTATTAAATATGGAAAGCAAGCAAGCAAGATACGAATTACTGGTGAGTAAGGGGTATGAGGGAGTCTTTTGTACTATTCCTGAATCACTTCTCTAAAGCTTGAAACTACTTCAAGATAAAAAGTTACAAAGTAAACAGCAGAGGGCATGTTCTCAGGACCATGTTTTGGGGGTATGTTTCCCAGCTGTCTGTGTTAGAATCCCTGGGTCTTTGAGGTATAGATTCAGGGCTTCCACCCCCAGGTGTCTGCTCCAGCAGGTTCGGGGTGAGCCTGAGGGTCTGCATCGGATTCAGGCAGCCAGCAGCTGTCACATTAAGATACACGGCTTCCTCCGGGGGATGTGCTCACAATCTAGGCCAGCGGAGAACAGGTGTCCCTGGTCAGAGCCTCTTCCTCCCGCCTCCATTGTCCCTGCTCATCTTAGCCATGCCTGCAACATTCAGACTCAGTTCTGAGCTAGCTGCTGAGGCAAGAGGACCAAGTCACCTACCCAAACCCAGTGGTGGTCCCATGTCAACTGGACACCCTGCTCTTCAGTGTGTCTCTTTGCTGTTGCGGTGGACATGGTGTCCCTAGAGATGATCTCAGAGTCATTTAGTCCTCCCAGAACCCAGAGGTAATATTACACCAAGGTAGGGCTCCTTAAAAGGTCATGGAGGTGATGAGGATTAATTGTCATCTGTAACCATCCATAAATGATGTGCTCCTGCAAAGAAGGAGCTGGGGGTGAGGGTATAAAGAACACCAGATAAAGGGAAAGACAGGTACAAGGCAGGAGGATGAAGCACAAAATGTGTTTGAGGTTATTCACTTGTTTGTTCACCAAATATTTTATGGGTACAGACCACGTGTGTGCCAGGCACTATATGAGGCACTTAGAGTAACAGCAGATACAGCCTCTCCTCCCCCTGCTCTCTCCTGGGGCTCACAGTGGATTCAGGGAGTGGGCAAGCCAGCCCTGATGTGTAATGAAGCCTTATGAAGGGGGCAGGTGAATGGGAAATCATACCGTATAGGTTTGGCACCAGATGATGGGGGATAAGGAGAATTCCTGAATATCAGGGAACCCACTTTCCTGCAGCCTGACAGGTAAAACTCAGACTCTGTGTCCTAAAAATAGTAACTATTAAAAAATTTCAAGCTTTCATCTCAAGTTCTCACCGGTGGCCTTTGGAACCTTGGTACCCTTCCCCTCTGGGGCTCCAGTGGGTCCCTCTCTTTGGGACCCAGCCCCCGGCTACCTATCGCCGTCACCTCCAGGCTGCCTCTGGCTGCTCTGTGTAGATAAGTTCTCAACCACCTCCCTCTCCTCTCCAGAAGGAAATGCACCTGTTTGATTACTATGTACTTATTTTTATTTACCCTTTATTTGTTGAGTAGGTAATGCAGCCACGGAGTTGAAAAGTCAAAGGTGTGAAGAGCACACAAATGGCACCGCTGTGGCTCCTGCCTCCCGGTCATCAGTCTTCCCAGAGGACGTGTTTCTGGTGTATCTTTCCAGAGACAGTCTCTTTATATTAAGGGGTGGATTTTTCTTCATATTTAAGAACAAATTCTAGTACATTTTAGATGCTGTTTTGCAGTTTGCTTCTTTTAGCATATTTAAATCTGTCTTGGAGATAATGCCCCATCAGTGTATATAGGGAGCTCCCGCATTCTTTCTGTGACTTCCTAGGATGCGATGATATATCTGACCTGTGCTTTAGTTCATTGATTCCTTCTTGATGGCTGTTTAGGTTGTCTTCAAACTCTTCCCATTATGATGCACACATGAATGCAAGGCAGGCTAAATTCCTAAAAGTGGAATTGTGGAGTCAAAGGATATTGATGGCACTGCCAAGCTTCCTTCCATTGAAGTACCAATTGATGTGGCTGCCAACCATTCATAAGTGCTTATTTCACCACATCCTTGCCAGCATGATAGTTATCAATTTTTTTGACATTGCAGTTTTGTAGGTGAAATAAATGGTGCCCCGATGTCATTTTAACCAGCATTCCTCTTATTATAAGTGGAGCTGAACATCTTTTCACGTTTATTTTCATTTTATTTGGAAGAACTCCCTCTTGGCCATTTTTTTTTCTATTGGGTTATGTTTTTATCAAAAAGGAGCTCTTTATATATTAGGACAGATTAGGTCTTTGTTAGTGATGTGAGTTGCAAAATGTATTTTCCAGTTTGTCATTTGTCTCTTAGCTTTACTTTATGGTGATTTTTGCCATGCAGATTCTAAAATACTTGTATATGTGTATGTAGTTGATCATTTTTTTCTTTTATGTCCTCTATTTTTTTTCATTGTTAGGAAGATATTCTTTATGTCAAAATTATTTTTTAAAAATATCCTATGGAGTCTTCTAATGCTTTCATGATTTAATTTTTTATGTTAAAAATTTAAATCCTTACTACATCTATCCTGGTGTAAGATATGAGGTGTGAATTCCACTTCATTATTTCCACAGATGGTTATCCTTTTGTTCCAACGTCATATTTGCTGCACTGATTCAAAATGCTGTCCTTTTCACACACTGCATTTTCATTTATGCTTGGGTTTCTTTTTAAAAAACTAATTTCATTATTGAAGTATAGTCAGTTACAATGTGTCAACTTCTGGTGCACAGAACAATATCCCAGTCATGCAGATACATACACATATTCATTTTCATATTTTTTTCCATTAAATGTTGTTACAAGATATTGAACATAGTTCCTTGTGCTATACAGAAGAAACTTTTTTTTACATCTATTTTTATATTTAGTGGCTAACATTTGTAAATCTCAGACTCCCAAATTTATGTGCTTGGGTTTCTTTATGAACTTTTAGTTCTGTCCTGTTGATCTCTCTGTGTATTTCTCACCAGTACCCCATTATTCTAATTCTTAATTACACTGTGTCGCTATTCGCCTGGGTTGACCCGTTATCACTCTTCTCTTTCAGAAAAGTCCAGACTGCTTTGCTTCCTTATTTCTCTATCTGGTCTTTAGGCTCAGTTTATCTAGTTCAACTACCTTGTTAGTATTTTATTTGGATTGCTAATTTGTGGGCTACTTATTTGTATATAAGTTAGGGAGAAGGGACATTTATGATCTTTCCTAATCCAGGAGGACGACAGGCCTTTTTATTTGCTCAAGATACTTTTCATGTGTCCTTTAGGAACATTTTAATTTCTTATATAGATTTTTACATATTTCTTGACTTTTTTCTGCATAATTTTTCTTTTTTCTATTGTAAATTACTCTTTTCTTTAATATATCTTCTAACTCATGATTAGTGGATGGTGAAGGATCTCAGGTTAATTGTTTCTGTATATTAATTCAAACTTCGGTCTCTGTACTGAATTGTCTTATTGTCTGTGAATAAGGAACACGGAGTGGGCGTTTTAATCAATAGAAACCATTTTTTCCCCTCTTCCCTTTAATCTTTATTCACAGGATAAATTATTTCTCTCTCACGGGTCAATTCCAGTTTGCTTGGGCCTGTGGCTAATGTCCTTAAGCTCTGACAGCACTCATTGATTTGTTCTGGATGGCTCCCTAGTTGTACTGGTGTCTCAGGAATTTTATGTTATTTATGCTGATGCCAGTATTTTTTTGTCAAATTGGCAAAAAATTAAATATTTTTCCAATGGATTCTGTGATTCACTTTTCTCATACTAGCTGATGTATCAAATGTTCCAAGAGCCTATTTGTTATAATCTATTGCTTCTACTAGAAATCCGTTTCTTCCTATTTCATGACTTACTGTTTTGGGTATAGTCTGAAATTTCTTTTGGTTACAATTTGCTGGATGTCGGTACAATTTCTGTTAATTTCTTTGCTTCTAATTGTCGCTATTGTTTTATATTTCATTAGTTTGTATCTGGATTTTCCTTCAGTTTTTTAACAGGTAAATTTAAAGATGAGACAAGACAATCTCATATATGTCCAAATCACAAACATGTAATTATGTTCCTAAATAGTTTCCAGTTGTGGTTATCATGACAAATTTAAGTTTTCATAAGCTTTGAATAAACATTTTGCATTTTGGGGTGTTCTGGTTTCTCTTCCCTATATTGGAAAATACATTGTAGACTCCTTAAAACGTTGTTTACTCACGTGGTGGGGTTTGACTGTGCGTTTTGGGGACCCTGATGAGAGCTGGGACTCTGGGTTTAGTGGTTTGCAGTCACTTCCCGTGTGTATTCGGTTACTGTCAGTGTCTGGTGGGGGCCGGCTCCCAGTAGCATCTTACAGCCAGTCCTGTGCTGACCATGAGGATGCAGGAGCCCATTCTGTGGCCACCTGCTCCAAGACAGAGTGGACAGAGTGGTCTAACTGATTGCAGTAACAATATCATATCTTTGCAAATTTCAACAACGTACAACCACATGAAAGCTGGAGGTCTTCTCAGACCTCGGAAGGCGGGCGCAGGGGGCGGTTGAGGCCCAGCCTCCCCAGCCTAGTGCAATCTGCCTCTGCACCTGCATAGGCCCAGAGCTTCTCTAGTTTCTCTCAGAGAACCAAAGGTCCTTTGGTAAATTCTGATCACAAAACACTATCTCAACTAGGTCATTCGAATGTCCAGGCCCATGTAATAATGAAAGCTAACTCGATTCAAAGTTGCACCGACCCCTGCGTCCCCCGCTGGGCTTTCTGCAGGTCGGGACTGGGATGGGGTAATAAACTAGCTCGTTCCAAGTATTGATTTCATTTTTGATCATTTTCAATTGATTCTCTTATTCTTTTTCAGGGAAACAATCATCTTGTTTGAAAATCATGGTAGTTTTTTACCTCCTTTGTCACTTTTTTTATCTCTAATTTCTTTCTCTGCTCTAATTGTTTTGGCTAGTGTGCAGAAAAGAGTTAACATGGTGGGGGGTTAGGGGGGCTGAAGGCCCATCCTTGGAGAGGCCAGCTCACCAGGCTGGCCCTGGGCTGGCATCTGGGAACATGGATTTTGGGAGCTCCCCACTGTGCCCCGAGCCGAGAAGAGTGGCTCCCTGCACCTGTGCTGTGTGTCCAGACAGTGTGGTTCATGGTGAACACCTGCTCCCCGCTGGGGTCTGGGGACTGGGGACTTGCCAGGCAGGGATGCTCATGTGATCAGCCCCCAAGGACATCCCTGGGCACTGAGTGTCTGATGAGCCTTTCACACGGGGAATTAGTGCTGCGTGTCTCCCTGGCGGTCCTGGAAGTGTGCCTGGTTTCCTCTGGACCTCACCCCTTTTCCCTCTGGCAATTGTACTGTGTCCTCACAGCCACTCGTAAAGTGTACACAGAGCCCGTGAGGCCTCCTCGGGCATTACTGAACCCAAGGGTGTCTTGGGGACCCTGACACAGCAGACACTCTGTTCATGCTGCAGCTACGTATCAATGGTGAGAATTGCCCCATCCACTTGTATGAAGACCAGTCATTAGTCCACCAACTCGTATGCTTGGAAGAGTCCCACTTTCTTGCTGTTCAGCTGAAACACTGTCCTAGAGCCTGGGATCCTGTTAAAAATGCCAGGTTTGACTCCCATTCTGCACCACCTGACTGAGGAGGTCTGGTGCGGACCATCCAGTGCACCAGGATGCGGATGTTTTTGTCCTCACAACTCCCTCCACGCTTTCTCTTCTCTTGGAGGTTTCTCCCAAGAGGTTTCGCTTCTGTTCTTGTCAACTGCCCTCCCGTGCCCCACACATGGCCTAGTCCACTGGGGTGAGGGCACGGGGCAAGGATAATTCCCTGTGCCATCCAGGCTGGCCATCTTCTTTTTCCTCCAAGGTGCGCAGACCCAAAGCTGCCCAGTGCACAGTGGTGGTTCGTGCTGCTTACACCCGCCCTGGGACCCAGTCCACACCCGGCTAAGGAGTTTCAGTCAGGATCATGATGACCTGTGGGAAGTTCTTTTCAAGATTAAAGCCACGCTTACTGGTGATTAATATGAGGGAATTGGAATGTGGTGGGGGAGATGCTTTTGATGTTAAGGGCGACCAGTAGGAAACTGGTACAATCATCTGAAAGTGAAGGAATGAGATACGCACAGAATTCGGGGCTAATTGGGACCTTGGAAGAGGAGGACATGTTTGATAAAGATGAGACTAGAGTCAGGGCCTTTTCAATCATGGGGTGAGTGTCGTGTTTTCAAAACCAAGAGATTCTCCCAGGCTCCCCTCCCTACCTCCAGTCCACTGTGCACAGCTCAGCCAGAGCCAAGCTCTCCATCACCACTTCACATCATCACTTCCCTATTCAGTGTCTGGTGAGTGGCCTCCACTTGCCTCCCTCATCAAAGCTGATGTTCAGATACCTCAGTGGGGCCCACTCACTTGTGTGTAACTCCTCAATATGACATTTAAACATCCTTCTGTGATGCTTACACGTAGCATGTGTACACACACACACACACACACAAACACACACACACACTGCCTCCAACAGACCGTTTCTTATGTTTCTCGAACATGTCACTGTTTCCTCTTTTCTTTTTTTATTGAAGTGTAGGCAGTTTATAATGTTATGCCTTTTTTCTTTTCTTTTCTTCCTTCCTTTCTTTCTCTCTTTCTTTCTTTTTCTTATTGAAGTATACCCTTTCCTCTTTCATGTAGTTATCCCTCCCCAGAAAGCCTGACAGAGGTCTGGGCTGTTCTGAAACTGACAGAGGGTTTAGTGCTTTTTTTAAGTCACATAAGTGCTTTTGGCATCCTTCGGGCTGTCCTCAAAACGTCCCAGGAGCATGTGTGAGCTGAGTGTAGCTAAGCTGGAGGAGAGTAGGGTGAGGTCATACGTAGCTGACTTGAGGCTGTGCTAATCCACCAAAGCCTGTCCTTTGAGCAATTCCAGGCTGGCCTAGGGAGGTCCTATTACATTCAGCAGTCAACAGAGTGAATTTAAATATAATATAGGGGGGAGGGTAGAGCTCAGTAGTAAAGAGCATGACTAGCATGCATGAGTTCCTGGGTTCAATCCCCAGTACCTCTACTAGAAAAATAAATAAATAAACCTAATTACCGCCTGTCCCCCAACCCCCAAAGATAGTACATGTAAAGGGCAGGGATAGAGACTGGTACGTGTTGGCCAAATCCTGTTTCCCTTTACTCTTCCTGGCCTGCATCTCCAGGCTCCCTTGTAGAGAGATGGGGTCATGGAATTGGGTTCTGATCAATAGGATGTGAGCAGAAGGGATGAACGCCATCTCCAGGCCCTTTCTCTGACTGCAGTTTGTACAGTTGAGTGCCAGCCCTCATACTCAATGTCTTACAGTCAGCAGAGAGCAGCGTATATGTGTAAATCCTTGGTACCTCAGGCCTGGATGCTGGGAGTCCTCACCAGCAAGGCAGCATAGCAGGGGGGTCAGAGCCAGGCTTCCTAGTTTCATATCCTACCTTCCCCATATAAACTGTGTGAACTTAGACAGGTCAATCAACCTCTCTGTGACTCTATTTTCCATCGTTTTTCAGTTTTCTTCATATAGATCTTGGCCCTATTTTGTTAGACTTATACCTCAGTATTTCATTTTTGGGGTGCTAATATAAAGGCACTGGGTATGGTTTTTAGTCTCAAATTCCTCTTGTCCGTAACGGCACATAGAAAGGCATTTGACTCTTGTATGTTAATCCTATATCCGGCAACCTCACTGTAATTGCGTATTAGCTCCAGGAGTTTTGTTGTTGTGTCATTGATCCTTTCATATTTCTACGCAGACAAGCATGTGATTTGCGAACATAGACAGTTTGATTTCTTCCTACTCAATCTTATACCTTTGATCTCCATTTCTTACTGCGTGGGCTCGGACTTCCAGTACAACATTGGAAAGGAGTGGTGAGAAGGGAGCCATTATTTTTTAAATGGAGGCAATAATCAGATCTACCCAGTAGGATTCTTTCAAGGCTTAAGGAATTAGTGCATGTGAAGTGCTTCGATGAGATGTGAAACGTTGTTACGTAAGTGCCATGTAAACTTAGTGCTACGTAAACTTAGTGTTATGTAAACTTAGTGTTATATAATTGCTACATAAGCATTTGATAAAGAAGTAAATTACTTAGTGCTCCCTCTGTGTCAGTGACCCCAGACGGGTTAAGTGACCTCTCCACCATGAAACATTTCAGGCAGGATGCTCAGGTCAGGTGAGAGATCTGGCATCTGGGGACAAGGGAGTTTGATCCAATAAGCTATCATTAGCATAGTTGCTTTTCCTGATCAACAGGTTTCTTGCCAGACCTGTATCACAAGGCCAAGACATGAGACAGGCTCATTATAAAAACTCTCCATTGTTTCCAATTTAATTACAGCTGAGAGTGGAAGCCGCAGCCCCTTTCCTCACTTTGCTTGTTGTGGTTATACCAGGGCGCTCCGGTTCACCTGAAGCCATAAGCGTAACACACACTAGAGTCGCCCCTTCCTTGGAAAAGACAACCCCGAGGTTGCTCAGGGGCCATGTCCATGCTTGTCCCACCCAGCAGGAGCTCCAGGGCCACAGGAGGAGGCACAGAGGGGACGAGAGCTGAGTCTCAGAGGGGTGGCCCCCAGACTGCTCTCAGACTTCTGCAAGTGGTGGTGGTGGTGAGAGTGGTGCTCAGCGACCAAGATCTCGGGGCTTCTCTGCAGCATCCATGGAAAGAGGTCCTCTCTGGAGCTCTCCTGTCAAGAACCTGGGCCCTGAGCACCGCCTCCAGTCTCCCCCTTGGCAAACGCAGCTCTTCTAAGCAAATCCACCTTGGACAGAGAGAGATGCCTTGGCCTGACCTTGGACCTTGGGCTTACTTCTGGATTCACCCCTCAGCTTTCTTTCAGATCTTGGAATAGCTGTTCAACTTCCCCGGGCTTTTCTTACCTGTCTCGAAGTCCCTCAGCCACAGTGAGGGACTGACTGTCCAAGAGAGGCTTGTCGTGCTGACAGAGGGAGAGTATTACCAGTCCCCCACCTACCCCTCCCTCCCTCCCCAACAGTGGACCCAGTTCATCTTTGGACCACAGTCCAGAGAGTTGGAAAGTGACTGAAAAGTCCTACTTACTCAACAAAAAGTCTTTAGAAAGGACTCACTGACGAATCGGTGGGATCTTTAGATATTCTTAGCGCCCTGTCCTTAATTAGCATTGTCACTGGGCAGTCATCACTGGGGCAAGATGCGCCATCCCTGTTGCTGGAGGACCTAGAGGGCAATTAATTAGAATTTTTGTGTATAGAACTGCAGAGGATCCAGCAAGAGCTCTTTGAGAGTATCACTTATCATGTGGTTCCCTGAAGGCAGCAGCGATGTTTGGTTGTTCAGCAGGAGTGTGACCAGGAATAAATGGCTACAGCCTTTTCACTGGAAAAAAAAAAATCTTGCCCTAGATCCTGTGACACTGCAAGTGCCTGCTGAGTCTTCCTGGTAAAGCTCCTCCCCCAGACTTTGAGAACAGTACTTAATTCACCCGCAGGAGAGAGGAGAAGGTGGGTGCTCTGTGTAGTGCTGTAATGATGGGAGGGGAAAGGCTGGTCTTCATGTGCCCTGTACAGACCCCCACCCTGGGGAAAGCTGACATGCAGTCACCTGCTACTGTGGACGGCTTCTGTCAACAGCACAGACTAATGTCCACTTCGAGAGCACCCTCTGCCCTGGCCTAGGGGAGGAGCAGGGTCACAGCCAAATGTCAGAGGAGACCCACTGCTCATTCAGGCCTGCAGTGTGTGGAGGGCCCGGCATGTTCCTGCTGCGCGATGTGCGGGTTGGTGCATGTCCTGCGCTGCGCCTGGTGCTCCACTGATGCTTGGAAAAGGGGTTTGCTGTTTGAGGCTCTAAGAGCCCCGGCCGGAATCCACAGGGAAGTTCAAGGATGTGATTCAGGGGAGAGCTGCTCGGGGCCAGGGCCCAGAGAGGGTGGGAGGCGGATGCCCCCGGGAGAAATCCGCTCTGCTGCTAGGGACTGACCCTTCCATCCCTGTCCCTAGGCGTGGTGACCTGTCTCATGGCACCTCTCCAGCTCATCAAGGTGGAGGAAGAAGATGGTGGGCGCTTACCTCTGCCACCAAGTGCCAAGGGCAGCTTTTCCTAGGTTTTGAGTTAATGGATTTCAAAACCAGGTTTAAGACTCAGTGAAGACTTTGATCGCCTTGAACATTGCAGGAGACGACCATGGGTGGGGGAGTAGACTCAGGCTTAGGGTGGATGAATTGAGGACCTGAGGCAGGGGAGGGGTCAGCCAAAAGACAGCAAGGGGGAGGGGTGGTAGGAGAAGGAAGGAGGCAGTCATTTCAGACCATTTTGAGGGCTTCTCTCCTGATGCTGATGCAGAAGGGAGAGGACACGCCAGGCACCACTGAACTCACCCAGTGGGCTCTCTTTTGGTGTGTGGCCACCTCCCACCTGATGACAGTGCAGGAGTGTGGCAGGGAGCCAATTTGAAATTCTTGGTTTGCCCATCATCACTGCAGAGTCAGAGAACTGAGCAGCTCTGCCTCCAGGAGACCAGCCCAACTCAGAAATGTAGCTCCAGCTGGGTGTGGAGGCTGAGTGATGTGGTGTCAAGTGGCCAACGACTGTGCCATCTCTGAATTTGTGGCTACAGAGGAGAAACACACTCTGCTTGGGAGGGAGACAGGCCAGACTGAAATCAAGATCTAATCACTTAACTCTTGCATGGCCTGGAGAAAATCTCCAATTGTCAGAGTCCCTGTTTGTGAAAGAAAGAAAAAAATCCTATTGCAAATGTGCGTGCTCAGGGTGGCAGGGAGGGGTCAGTGGCTTTTATGATGGAGGAGAGCTCCTGATTCTGTCATCTTTATGGCTCCTCCAAGCAAAAAACTAACCCTCCCATATAGTAAGCCTCTGAGAGACACATTGTCAGAGGCAGAAGGCACTCAGATTTGCATGTGCCGAATGCTGGGAAAGCTGCGCCGTAAATTGCAAACAGCCTTGCAGTGAAGCGTGACTAATTGTGTCACTCAGGGAAGTTGTAGTGAGTCAAGACAAAAGCCAGCCTGGAGAGATGGTTTGCATTCTGCTGGTTTTAAATACTGGAACTAAGTATCACGGGAGTTGTTGTCAGAGATGACAAATGTGGGTTGCCATAACTCCAGGATTCCTTTCATATATTTGTGAAGTATTTGGTGCCGACTCTCAGTAGAATTGAGGTTTAGAGCAGACGAGTTAAATTTGTTTTGGTAAGGGTAGGCTAGGTGCTCGAATGAACATCTAATTTCAGTGGCTTAACAGAATAAAAATAAAAGCCTATTTCTGTCTTACTCTGTAGCCCAGCGTGTGTGTGCGTGCGTGTGTGTGTGTGCGCGCGCTGACCAGGCCCCTTCTGTCTGGGGCTCTCTGCACTCCCTGGGCCTCTGAGTCCTGCACCAGCTCCACTGCATACGGACAGCTGGTGAGGGAAGAGGGTAGTAACAAGAATGGTTAGGAGACGTTTTAGGGGCCAGGCCTGGAATCTTTCTGGTCATCAAACAACTGTTTCATTCTTTCTCCCACACTCATTCCTCCTCAAGGGAAACACAGCTTAACACCGCCCAGCCTCTGTGTCCAGGTCAGCAGTCACACTCCAGTGATGTGCAGTCTCCCCATCTGTGTACAAGTGGCCACTCCCTGTCTTGACGCCCTGAGAACTGAGGTGATGTATGTCCTTCCCTCCCCACCCCCTACCATGTCCTCATGAACTGCATGTACACTGGTGGGATGGGAACAGGATAACCGCAGTACAAGGTCACACCCACCCAGGTGAAGAGCGGTGGGCATATAGAACCGGGCACAAGTTGAAGAGGGGTGGGCACACAGCATATTTGAACTCCTGCTGGGCAGACACTGTGAAGACCTACCCCCTCCACTCTTGAATAGGCCATTGCATTAGTTACCTATTGTTCTGTAGCAAATATCTCAAATCTTAGCTGACTTTCCCTTGGTGTATATTCTTGCCTCCTTTGTTATAGGTTAATTGACCATATAACTGTGGATTTATTTCCATCCCATTCTGTTCCATTGATCTGTGTGTCCGTTTTTGTGCCAAAATCAATACCACACTGTTTTGATTACTGTAGCTTTGTAGTATAGTTTAAAATCAAGGCATGTGATACCTCCAGCATTTTTCTTCTTTCCCAAGATTGTTTTGGCTCTTCAGGGTCTTTTGTGTTTCCATACAAAGTTTAGAATGATTTGTTCTGATTCTGTAAAAAATGCCATTAGTATGCTGATGGGGGATTGCATTAAATCTGTAGACTGCCTAGGGTAGTATGGTCATTTTAGCAATATTACTTCTTCCAATCTATGAGTATGGTATATCTTTCCATTTGTGTTGGCTTCAATTCCTTTCATCAATGTCTTATAGTTTTTCAAATAAAGATCTTCTACCTCCTTGGTAAGATTTACTCCTAGGTACTTTATTCTTTTTGATACGATGGTAAATGGGATTGCTTTCTTAACTCCTCTTTCTGATAGTTTGTTGTTAGCATTTAGAAACACATAGATTTCTGTATATTAATTTTGTATCTTGCAAATTTACTGAATTCATTTACTACTTCTAATAGTTTTTGGGTGTCCTTAGGATTTCCCATATATTGTGCCATGTCACCTTCAAACAGTGACCATTTTAATTCTTCCTTTTCAATTTGGATTCCTTTTATTTCTTTTCCTTGTCTTATTACTGTGGCTAGGACTTCCAATACTACATTGAATAGAAGTGTCAAGGGTGGGTATCCTTGTCTTGTTCCTGGTCTTAGAGGAAATGCTTTTCACTGCTGAATGTGATGGTGGCTTTTGGTTTGTCGTACATGTCTTTTATTATGTTGAGTTGTTTCTTCTATACCAACTTTGTTGGGAATTTTTATTATAAATGGATATTGAATTTTGTCAAAAGCCTTTTCTCTGTCTGTTGAGATGATCATGTGGCTTTTATTCTCCATTTTGTTAGTGTGGTGTATCACATGGATTGATTTGTGGACATTAAACCATCCTTGCCTCCCTGAAATAAATTCCACTTGATCATGATGTCTGATCCTTTTAATGTATTATTGAATTCAGTTTGCTAATTAATACAGTTGACCCTTGAACAATGCAGGTTTGAACTGCCTGGGTCCACTTATATATGGATTTATTTTCAATAAGTATGTATTATGGTACCACATGATGCTCAGTTAATTGAATTATACACAGCTTTTTTGACCACACAAAGGGTTGGTGCCCCCAATTCCTGTGTTGTAAAAGGGTCAACTGTTTTGTTTTTTAAAGGATTTTTGTATTGATGATTATCAGTGATATTGACCTATATGTGGCATCTTTTTCTGGTTTTGGTATCAGGGTGATGCTGGCCTCATGGAATGAGTTCAGAAGTATTTCTTCTGTGATTTTTTGGAATAGTTTGAGAAGGATCAGTGTTAACTCTTATTTAAATGTTTGGTAGAATTCATCTGTGAAAACACCCAGTCCTGAACTTATTTTTTGTTGTTGTTGGGAGGGTTTTTTTTTAACTGATTCAATTTCATTACTGGTAATTGATCTGTTGATATTTTATATTTCTTCCTGATTCAGTCTTGGGAGATTGTACATATCTAGGGATCTGTCCATTTCTTCTAGGTTATCCATTTTATTGACATAAAATTGTTCACAGTAATCTCTTATGATCCTTTGTATTTTTGTGGTGTCAGTTGTAACTTCTCCTTTTTCATTTCTGATTTTATTGATTTTGGTCCTCTCTCTTTTTTCTTCATGAGTTTGGCTAAAGGTTTATCATTTTGTTTATCTTTTCAAAGAACCAGCCCTTAGTTTCATTGATCGTTTCTATTGATTTTTTTTAGTCTTTGTTTCATTTATCTCTACTCTGATCTTTATGATTTATTTCCTTCTGCTAAGTTTGGGTTTTGTTTATTCTTTTTTTTTTCAGTTCTTTTTGGTGTAAGTTTAGGTTGTTTATTTGCGTTTTTTGTTTGTTTGTTTGTTTCCTGAAGTAGGCTTGTATTGCTATAATATAAACTTTTCTCTTAAAACTGCTTTCACTGTGTGTCATAGATTTTTGATTGTTGTGTTTTCATTTTCATATGGCCAGGTGTTTTTTGATTTCCTCTTTGATTTCTTTAGTGACTCATTGTTTAGTTTATTGTTGAGCCTCCACATGTTTGTGTTTTTTACAGTTTTTTCTTGTCATTGATTTCTAGTCTCATAACACTGTGGATGGAAAAGTTACTTGATATGATTTCAATCTTCTTCAATTTACTGAGACTTGTTTTGTAGCCTAGCATGTAATATATCCTCTAGGATGTTTCATGTGCATGTGCACTTAAAAAGAACATGTATTCTGTGCTTTTGGATGGAATATTCTATAAACATCTATTAAGTCTATCTGATCTAATATATCATTAATGACAAAGTTTCCTTATTGATTTTCTGTCTGGGCGATCTGTCCATTGATCCATTAACATGTTAATGTCCCTTATTATGATTGTGTTACTGTCAATTTCTCCATTAATGTCTGTGAACATTTGTTTTATGTATTTAGGTGCTCTTATGTGGGGTGCATATATATTTACAGTTGTTATATCTACTATTGATTCCTTCTATTGTATTTTTTATTGCAGTTATTATATTCTTCAGCTCTGTTTCCTCTATATTTTCTAACTCTTTATTGATATTGTCATTGTTTTCATTTATTCTTTTCCTGAATTCATTGAGCGTCTTTATGATCATTACCTTGAACTTTTTATCAGGTAGATTGCCTATCTCCACTTCTCTTAGTTCTTCAGGGGTTTTATCTTGTTTCCTTGTTTGGAATACATTTTTCTGTCTCCTTAGTTTGCCTGATTCTGTTTCTATATATTCGGTAGGTCTGGTATGTTTCCCTATCTTGTAGAAGTGGCCTTATGTAGGAGACATCCTATGGGGCCCAGTAGCACACTTCCTGTGGTTACTGGAACTGTATGCTCTAGGAGTGTCCCCTAGGTGGGCTGCATGTGCCCTTCTTTTGTGGCCAGGCCAACCACTGTGGGTGTCCTGGTAGGTTGGGCCATGACCTGGCCCTGTTGGATGCTAGTCCTTTCTTCATGGGTTGGGCTCACTGGTAAGTGGGCCAGGCCCTGGGGTGGCTGGTGAAGTACCCAGGGATCCCAGGGCTGGTGTCAGCTTGCTGGTGGATGGATAAGGCCTTGGTGCTAATAAGCTAGAGGGAGGACTTCAAATAGTGTCTGCTAGCACCAGTGTCCTTGTGGTAGAATGAGCTCCCCCAAATGGCTGCCACCAGCATCTATGTCCCCATGGGGAGTCCCAGTTGCCCCCTGCCCTGCTGAGAGCATCTCCAAGATCAGCAAGAGGGTCTGAGCCAGGCTTTGTCCAAATTACTGCCTCTGCACTGAGACTCAGATGGTGTGAGTCTTCGTTTGTACTCTTTAAGAGGAGCAGAGTCTCTATTTCCCATAACCCTTTGGCTTGCCTGTATGCAAGCCCTTCTGGTCTTCAAAGCCAAATGTTCTAGGGGCTTATCTTCCTGGTACAGAATCTCCAAGCTGGGGAGCCCATTGTGGGGCTCAGATCCCTCACTCTTTGGGTAGAATCTCTAAAATTGTGATTACCCTCCCATTTGTGGGTCTCCTACCTGGGGCTGTGGGTCTTAACTATACAATGACTCCGCCTCTCCTACCTTTTCCATTGTGGTTTCTTCTTTACATCTTTAATTGTGGAAAAATCTTTTCTGCTACCTTCAGATCATTCTCATAGATAATGGTTCTGTTAATGGTTGCACCCCTAGTGTGCCTGAGGAAAGAACTGATCTCAGGGGTTCCTACTCTGCCATCTTGGCCACTCCTCCCATAATTCATAATTGCCAGCCATTTCAGGAACATTGGTCTGTATCATGAAAAATGTCTTTTGTGTCTACGTAGCTTGTGAACTTGGGCAAGATATTGTCTATCCGTGGGCCCCAATTTCCCCCCACGTGAAATGGTGAGTTAGAAATAGATGGCTGAATTTCCTTTCAGGTGTGATTATCTGTGAGTCTATGTTGTGCCTGTCCCCAGGATGTCAGAAACACCTGTCATGTAGTATTTGAGAACAACATTAGAGGAATACTCAGGAAGGCATGAGATATTTCTGGATGCTTTTCCATCGGAGTCCAAATGAAAGGGACTCGTCAGGAAGACCCCTAAGAAATCTCAATTGGCTGTTGAGCTGGTACCCTGATGTACTCATGAGCATGGCCAGACTCTTTTTGGGAAAATTCAGATTCATACAACGACTCTCTCTCTTAATCCTCACCAGGACCTGTGAAGGGCCCACGCACTCTGCACACAAGAACTACAGGTGCAGAGGCGAAGCTCCTTGTGCAGAGCTGGACTCCAACCTCGTGGGATCTCGAGGCCCTTCAAAAGGGAAGAGGTGATAGCCCTACAGAAAAGGGATGGGCTGTTTGGGGGTCCCTGCTAGTCCTGGTGTTTCTTTTTTGTCTACTGTGGGTGCCCTATAAGGCACAATGCCTGCTATAACCAGCATTACCCTGCCTCCCTGCTCACTTCCTGCTTCTGGAAGGAAGCAGTTTCAAGCTGGTTGGTGTGTGCATGTGGGACATGACCCACAGGCTGGCCTTGAGGCTCTGCCAGGAGATGGGGACAGCCACATCAGGCAGCTGGCCTCTGCTGGGACCTCCTTCTCAGGGCAGACTGAGTGCTGCTTGGGCTCTCAAAGTCACACTGTGACTGTTCAGAATCATGCATAGGTCGAGGGAAGGCAGGCTCTCCCAGCTTTCCAACCTCAGCTTCCTCTTCCAAACCTGGGTCCTTACATTTTCTGATCATGTCAGCAGAAAGGTTTGGGGCATGTACCCCCAAAGTAGGTATACATTTCATTTTCTCCAAACACAACTGTGTTAGTATATTTTGTATGCTAAAACTGTATGCAAAATAAAGACTAAAGAGATAAATTAAATAATATTTTGAAATAACATTTATTAAGAGTCAAAAAACAGTTTTTCCTCAGTGAGGGAAAGTGTTTGAATATCTTTTATTTTTGTTTGACATCTTGGCTCCGCTCTGAGTGATGGGGTGATTCAAAGGCCCAGGTTAAGTCCAGTTTATTTGGATACTTAGGTTTAATGGCTGCCACCCATAAAGAAGATACACTGGGTCCAAGTGGAGGCCACTCATGGTTGATGGTATGTACTAGGCCTTCACTAAGCCTTATTGCCCATCTTTCAGTTATGTCTACTGATTATACAAGGACCCCCACTGAAATCTGGTAGCTAAATTCCTACCTTTCTTGCATTGATCATCGAAGTTCTTAAAACTAATTGGATTGCTTTTACGTATGCATTGTTTAGAAATTTTACAAACAGGGTGGAGAGGATTTTTTTAGTATCAGCTTTATTGAGATATAGTTCACCTACCATACAATTCACCCATTTAAAGTACACAATTTAATAGGTTTTAGTATATTCACAGAGTTGTACAACCCTCACCACAATCGATTTAGAATCTTTTCATCACCCCAAAGAGAAACCCTGTTCCCATAGCAGCCACCCCTCCTTCCTCCCCTCCCCCACACCCTAGACAACCACTCATCTTCTTTCTGTCTCTATGGATTTACCTGTTCTGGACACTCCATATAAGTGGAAGCATACAACGTGTGGTGTTTTGTGACTGGCTTCTTCCACTTAGCGTAGTGTTTTCAAGGTTCATTCATGTTACATCATGCATCATTCAATTTTATGGCCAAAAAAATTTCATGATATTGATATATCACATTTAAAAAATCCATTATCAGCAATGGACATTTGGGTTGTTTCCACTTTTGGCTATTATGCTATGAACATTCATGTACAATCTTCTGTGTGGACACATTTTCATTTCTCATGGGCATATACCTACGAGTAGAATTGCTGGGCCATATGGTAACTTTATGTTTTATCTTTTTGGGGAAAGAACTGCCCAACTGTTTTCCAAAGAGGCTGCACAATTTTATATTCCACCAGCAACATATGAGGCAATTTCAGCAACATGTCCAATTTCTCCACATTTTGTCAACACTTATTATTGTCTGTCTTCTTGATTACGGACACCCTGGTGGATGTGAAACAGTACCTCACTGTGGTTTTGATTTGCATTTCCCTAATTACTAATGATGTTCAATATGTTTTCCTGGGCTTATTGGGCACTTGATTATTTGTTTGGAGAAATGCCTATTCAAGTCTTTTGCCCATTTTTAAATTGGGTTGTTTGTCTTTTCATTGTTGAATTGTAAGCATTCTTAGTATGTTATATGATATCAGATGTATGATTTGCAAATATTTTTCCTTATCCTTTGGGTTGTCTTTTCATTTTCTTGCTACTTCTAAGGTTTTAAAGCATACAGACAGAGGGGTTTCTGTAGCTGTCACTCTTAGATGGTTTTCAGGAATGAAGTCACATAATGAGGGGAACATTTCCAAACATCAGTTTTAAAAATGCCTCCTCCAATACACAATTTTCTTTTTATAAGAGTTATTTTCTCACTCCCAGTTACAACTGTATTTTTACCTTATAGACCAAGAGTATTTTTATTTTTTTTACTTTACTTTTTAAAATTGAAGTATAATCAGGTACAACATGTGACTAAGACTGTTTAAAAAAATTATTTACGTAGCTTAATAATATCCACTGGCAAGCATACTGTTGGGTGCCACTTGTCATCATAGAAAGTGCTAGCCAATTTGGAGCACCTTGAACAAGGAAATGGTTGGTTTGACAAGTCTTTTAAGTATCTTGTTATGAGGCAACCACTGTGATACAAAAATTTCATGTTCGCTCAAATTGAAAGTGTAAAGTTCTTGTTTTTATAAAATTCTCCACCTCGGTGACATACAGCAGCCCTTGATACATGTGATGTCAACCTCCATGCCTCAGTTACTTGTCTCCAAGTGAGGTGTTCTATTTGTAAGCCTGACCCCATAATTTCTTTTATTAACAAAAATTTAATTCTGGCTAAAGCAGCAGCTTTCTCCCAGGCTGTACCTTACACAGTCTTCCCATAAGATGCTACTTTTTTTGTTGTTGTTGGGTAGGGGAAGGTAATTTGGTTTGTTTGTTTGTTTGTTTGTTTGTTTGTTTGTTTATTTTAGAAGAGGTACTGGGGATTGAATCCAGGACCTCATGGATGCTAAGCATGTGCTCTACCACTTGAGCTATACTCTCCTCTCATAAGATGCTATTTTATTAAAGATGTCATTTATTGCTGAGTGCATCTTCTCCAGGACATTTTTTTTGTAGCTCATTCACAAAAAAAAATTTTTAAGATATGTTTTATTATTCATAGAGTGTAACAAATACTGTAAGCTGAGATCTGTTGGGGACATCTGTACTTTCATCTAATTGTATAATAAATCCCCTCAACTAATTAATTTGTTCTAATGCTTGCAGGCTTCAAATGCTCACCAGGATTTGAATATATTTTAGTTTGTTGCCATGTTGTTGTTGTCGTTTAAATATCTCATTTCAGTCATTTTTTCCCCAACAGGGGAAAAATAAGTGTTTTTCAAATGTGATTTTTTTGATCTACTGCAATGAAATGAGAAACCTTGACAGAAGTTTTAAAATTTATCATTAAGTCCAGTGAGGTTTTTCAAAGGCAGTGGATTAAATATTCTCTCACTTTAAACATTACTGAAGACCTGACAAAGGTCTATCCTTGTATCCAGAGTCTTGTTTAGTTTTCAAACATCCTGATAATCATGATGGTTTCATGTTTTCATGAGCCAGTATCTCAGCATAATACACTCTTCATGGAGATTAAGAGTGACTGTAAATCCATTCTTCAGGTCATCGTCTTGATTATTTAAATATTTGTTGCTGATTTTCCATCAGGTCTGATTAGACTGTCTCTGTTTTTACTCATCAATGTGGCTGATGAAGGATTTGTATCAGGGTTGGGAAGAAGGTCATCTCTGACATTTTCTGGTCGTTCCCTGGGCTTGCATGGTTAACTTTATCCTCGCTCCATTGTCTTCTTGCAGGAATCTTCTACGGCCATTTTGTAAGAGGGAATCTTGACAGAACCAGACAATCTAACTGGGCAACGTACCTACATCCCACAGCAAGAGTGAAGGAGAATCTTACACCAGCTCTTCCAGGGTTCCTTAGGGGCCTGTGTGTGGCATCCAACCTGGGACAATCGGAGGTACAGAAACAGAAAGAGCAGCTGCTTCCATCATAGAGTAAATAGCATAAAACTTCCTCTCAGTTTGTAAGATAAACATTAAGTAAATATCTAACATTTCCTTCCATCTCTGGTGGATGGCCATGACTAGTTCTGAGGTCCACACGCCTACTCTGGAGACCATCTGCTTTAAACATTAGACCAAAGTTCCTTTTTAAGACAAAGATCACAAACACATCTGATATATAGCTGTTTTTCAAAAAAAAAAGCCTAAACCTCCCCAAAGGCATGTGGGAGTACCTCTATTTGAAAAATGCATAATGTAATCGTCTGGAAACCTCATTTTTTTTTAAACAAAATAGTCTAAATAGATAAGGGAATCTTGTGATCCTATGATAAATGAACCCATTGTGTAAAACAAATGATCATCCCTAAATGTGTTTCATAGTTTGGGGCTTTTTTTTAACCCCCAGGTACAGAGGGCAGAGCTAATCACATTTCTTGGCTCAGGCCACGATGTCATCAGTTTTTTGCTCATGATCCAAACCTAGTTCCTAATTTTCATTACTCATTCTCTTTCATAGGCATTTTCCACTCCCATTTTTCTCCCTTGATAGGCAACCATTCCCTTTTTTTGATCTATATCTGTATCTGTCCTTTTGATCGTTAACAACATATCATTTATAAAATATATAGTTCATGCATAAGCTGTGTATAAATATAATTTATAAGTCAGGTTGGTAGTTCTGTGTGCATGTGCTTTTTAATTTACATAAATGAATGTGCTCTGTCTAGGTCTAATCCTGTTTCCTTTTTACTTAATACGATATTACGGAGGTCTGTCCACGCTGCACGGGATTTCACGAGCTTCCTCCTCATGCAATATATTGCTTCACCTAAAAATGAATACCTAGATCACCCCTGATTGTCCAGCATCACAAAAAACTGAGGTGAACACCTATGCACTGATCCCCTTCGAGGACACCTGGGAGAACTCGCTGTAGACTGAAGGCTTGTGTTCCAAAATTCGTATGTTAAAATCATAACCCCCAAGGTGATTGTGTTCGAAGGTGTGAATGGGATTAGGGCCCTGATACAGGAGACCCCAGAGAACTTCCCTGCCCCATGTGAAAGGCATGTGAGGACATGGAGAAGACAATCATCTATGAACCAGGAAGCAGCCTCACCAGACACTGACTTTGCTGGTGCCTTGATCTTGGACTTCCCAGCTTCCAGACTGTGAGAAATACAGTCCTGTTGTTTATCAGCTAACTAGTTTATGGCATTCTGTTGTAGCTGTCCAAATGGGCTAAGGCAAGACTCCTCAGGAGCTGGATTGCCAGGTCATAAAGTACTCTTATGAGTTCTTACTTTAAGAATCACAGCCACCATGCTAGTTCCAGATGACTGCACCAGTTCCCTCCCCTTTTTAAATTGTGGCCAATCTGATATGCATAACATGATGTTTTCTTGTATAACTTTCATTTTTCTGAGACTAATGCATTTGAATATCTCTTCCATGTGCTTCTCCATCCTTTTCTGTAAATTGCCCATTTCTGTAATTTGCACGCATGCTATTTTTCTGTGGGGCATCCCTGTTTCTGCTGGTTGGTTTGCAGGAGTTCCTAGTATCTTCTAGATAGTAGTCCTTCTGTGACCTTGGACATGGCACCTATCTTGTCTCTGCAGAGTGGCCATGAAGCACACTGTTAAGAACATGGCTCTCGGGGGAAGGCAGAGCTCAGTGGTAGAGTGTGTGCTTAGCATGCACAAGGTCCTGGGTTCAGTCCCCAGTACCTCCATTAAGTAAATAAAAAAATAAAAACCTAATTACCCCCCTCCCCAAAATAATTAAAAAAAAAAAAGAATGTGGCTGTCAATGTTTGCACCTTGATGGCTGGCTTTCCATTCTGGCCACACAATTACCCAAGTGACCCTGGGCTAATTAACCACTGTGCATTTTGGTAACTTATCTGTCAAATGAGGATACTAATAGCACAAACTTCATGGGGCTGCTAAGAATATTAAATCAGTCAGTATTTTAAAGCCCTTAGAACAGTCTCTGGTGCACAGTATGCATTATGTAAGTGTCTGTTAAATTAGTACAAAACATTACCTTGGCTCTGGAGTTCTCGGGTGAACAGAACTCCTTAATTTCAATGTAGTCACATTTGTCAATAATTTCATTTATATGTTGTGCTTTGGGGAATCTATTCAACTTGTTCCTCCCCACTCCTAGTCACAGAGGTACCCTCCTACGTTATCTTCTATAAGGCGTATGGTGTTACTGTCCACATTGGGGGTGTTGAACCACCTGGCTCTGGCCATTTTATACAGCTTCTGGTGCTTCTGGTGAGCATCTGGTTTTACTTTATTGCCACCGAGGGGGTCAGTTTCCAGCCCCATCTCAGACTGTCCTGGCCTCAGCCACTGCCGTCCACCTTGTCACAGCCCCACACACGCACCAGGACTGGTCCGAGCTCTCCGCTAAGCTTGTCCTGATTACTGCTGTTGAATCATCATCATGGTGCCTCATTAGTGGGGCCTTAGGAGAGGTACTACTATCTGGCAGGTCAAGTCCTTGCTCTTTGCCCTTCTTTTTCGATACAGATTTAGTGCATATGAACATTGTTCTTCCATATACACTTCAGCGTGTGTTTATCAAAGTCCTCAAAAACTTCGACTGTAAATTTTATTGCCAAGGCATTGAATTCATACACTAATTTGGAGGGAGAGTAAATACCTTTTTAATATTATGTTTACCCAACTCAGAGAATGGAGTGTTACCCTATTTAATTAGATCTTTTAAAATGTCCTTTAAGAGAGTTTGTCTGCTCTCCATGAAGGTCTTAGATATTAAGTTCATTCCTGAATATAATATAATTTTTGCCACTATCATGAGTCATCTTTCTATTACGATGATGATACTTCTGTTGATTATTGTTGGTAACGGAAAATTCCATAATGATTTTTGTAAGTTTTTCTTGTCTCTGGTAATTTTTATGAGCTGCATTTCTTTTGTCTTAATATAGCTGATCCTATTGTCTGCAAATAATGGTAGTTTTCCTTTCCTTTTCAGATCTTACGCCCTTAAAAGACATTTTCCTCTACTGTTGGCTGCGACCCCTAGGGCTGTGTTACAGTTATTATAGATTCCACACTTGCTTGAAAAGAGTGTGTCTTCTCTTTGTTAGGTGTTGAATCCTATCTAGAGCTGATATTTCAAGCTTTCTACACATGTTTTCTCATGACTTTTGCCTTCTTGAGCCATTAGAGTTTGGGAAAGGTGTGCTAAATCACCAGCCCTGGTGTGACCTGGAATGAATGTTTATTTTTTATCCCCCCCCCCATGTTTAAAAGGTGAAAAACAAGCCTTGATCTCTACTCTTTGTCTATTGACTTTGGTTTTTAGGAGCAATGCAGGGGATGAGAACAGAATTCTGTAGGTCTGAGATGGAGAAAGGCTCTGTACCTTTTTTCTCTGAAATAGTCCAGGAAGTGATTTGAGGTCTGTGGTACCCTCAAGAGCAGAGAAGGGACCCAGTTTTGTAGACAGAACCTAGGAAAGGTGACAAGACCTCAGAGAGGGTATTTATGAAGAGATGTCCAAAGACAGTCTCTAAGAGATGGCTGAAAAGCAGCACAAAGATTCCTATGCCTTTATGCATTAGGAAGAAGAGGCAGAGAGAGCCACCAGTCCTGGAGGAGCTGCAGAAAGAGGACAAAGGGCATCACAGTGATGACTGGTGTGGACAGATTAAAAGTCCAGGCAGCATGCCCGCCGCTGGGGTTTGACCTGTGTAAGCTCTCATCAAATCTGAGACACAAACTGGAGAAAGGAGAGGAAACACGTAAAGTTTCTTCTAGACTAGCAGAATAGAAGCTTGGAATCCAGTTTAGGCTGAGTTATAAAACAGGAAAGTTAAATTTATTTCACATCTGGATTTGAGGCCTCAGATTCACAATAGCTGAACAGCCACTTACGCTGCTGGGAAGCTTCCTGCATTTATGTCTTGAGTCTCCACCCAGGTGCACATAGCGAGACCGAAAGCTGTCTTATGCATCCTTATATTTCCTTCAGAATTTAATGGTTTTTCAGTCATTTAACATACTTGTAAAGCATGCATGGGTTTCCAGAACTGTTTAGTTCCTGAGGGTACATCTTCGAGTAAAACTGCGGATGTTCCTGGTTTCATGGAGATCACAGTCTATTACAAGAGATGGACAGTATTCTGATGGCCCCCAGAAGACTGAGATCCACCTCGTTTAGGGACTCAAGATCACAGAAGGTCTCCTGGTCAGATCTCAGAACCAACTGCTTTATCTCCTCTGTCCTAGGATGTTCTGCTCCTGATGACGTGGAAACTTACGAAGCACATGAACATTAAAAACAGCCACTATGTGGTCTGTTAATATGTGACAGTGTACCACGTATTACATAAAGGAATTGAACCAGGTATTAAATACCACATATTAAAATGTAGGAATATTTTTAAAGTAGAAAATAAAACAGTTTGCACAACCTGAAAAAAAAAAGAGAGAGATGGACAGTATTCAAATGAACAACTATATGATATTTTAGGTGGTGATAAGTGAAGTGAAAATTATAAATCAGGGCAAGAGGCATATCTAGAGTATTCACTGGTTTTGAATACATGGTATTTGCTCAGTGAAACTGTTAAACTGAATTGACTGGAACTCATGCTTTTTGGAGTACTGGCAATGATTTCATTTTCTCAAGAAAGCCAAAATAAGCAAATGAGAGGAGGAAATATTCACATAAGATTCACAAATAAGATTCACAAATAAAACAAACCAGCTAGAGACCTTATTAATAAAATTAAGGAAAGGGAAATAAAAATTTAAAAATCACACAGACAAGAACAAATATATTTTTATTAACTTAAATCCAAATATGCCTGATCCCAAAACTTGTGAAGTGTTACAACATTGTGAAACAAAAAAATAGATTTTGGATCTGAATTCCTGTTTCAGTTAGGTTTCCTCAAGCAAGTTCCTTAACCTTTCTTAGCTTTTTTGAGCTTCAGTCTTCTTATAACATAAAACGAGATTAGTAATTCCAGACTCACTGATTTGCTGTTGGGAAGATTCTATTTAATAAATTATAATTTTAAATATTATGTAATGCTATGATAAAATATTATGATAATGTAAGCACCCAATAAATGATAATTATTAAAAAAATAGCTTCCTTCCATGTGTTCCTCCTCACAGGCATGTACACATGACATACAGAAGTGAGGAGGGAAATAATGTGTACTGGTAATGTATCACTGCTTTATGAGCAGGATGGAACACAGGGATATTTTGAAGCAACCAGTGTGCCTTCGGTGTTCTTTTCTTGGAATTTGCACTTGACCTCCATTGCCCAGCATTTATCTAGGTGTTTTTCCTTCCTGGCAGGGGATATGGTCAGTCTGTTACCCGGGCACCTGGTGCTCGGGGCTCCTGCCACACATGCACACGTCCAAAACAAGTCTTTGCCTGCCTGCTGGCCACTCTGGGTTTGCTGATGCCATGTTCTCTCGCCCTTTCCAGCCTATACTTCTAGAGTGATGAAGAACTTCTGCAGCACCCAGGAATCTCACAGTAACTCCCACTGGCATTTAGGAGTCAGGCATCACATGCCTTGCTCTGTCTCCAGCTGGACTAACGTTCTTCCATTATTCTTGAGGTATCTGAGTTTCCCTCCGTTATAATTTCTTGCTGCACTGCATTGCAGTCATCTGTTTATAGATCTCTCTCTTCTCAGGGGCTGCAAGCTCTTTAAGTGCTGGATGTAAACTGGATGTTTATTTCAGATATTTAATTCAGCACATGAAGGGATAAGCCAACACCACTATGTAATATGCACAAACCACTTTGGCTCCGTGTTTTGCCTGATGCTAGCAATTTTACATGTAGTAAAATGTACATTTTAGTATTCTCTTTCTGAAGGTGAGGCTGTGAGTCTGGGTTAAATAACTCAAGGTGTGTGCATCTAAAAGAGAAATGTATCAGGCCAAACCAGACAGAGTGCCAGCAGAGAGAGAACCTTTTAGTAGATGGGGGCTTTTAGCTTTCCCACATCACTTATAAACATAGCTGCAATTTTCTGCCTCTGTGTAAGGCAGGCTTTGGCTGTAGGATTCTGAATGTCACTGTCAAAAGACAAAGATGCAGAAGGGGAAAGGGTTTTGCCATTATTAAGCCATCTCTATTTACACCAGATTTATATCCATCTTCCAACCACCCACAACTAACTTCTGTAGGGGGCATTAATTAGTCTTTTTTTTTTTTTTACTTTTTATTTACTTTTTATTTTTTTAGGGAACATCTGAAATACATTATTCCTCAAGCTGAAAATTCCCAGATGAATATCCTGAGAAACTAGTTGGGTTTCTTCTCTAATAACATTCAAAACCATCAATTAATTCTTCTGTGAACAGATTCAAACCACAAAGGTTTTTAATGGCTTTGGAAGAAGCCAAAAGGGCTACACGCATAAATATTTTCTTCAACATAGACTACATGTTGCTTGCACTGAGTTCTGTGGAGAGGGTGAGGGTTGGTGGGAATGCAGTCACTGGGGACTAGCCATCCTGATCCAGGCGTCTCCCTAGGGAGGGCTGTTTTTAAGGTGCCACAGGGATCAGTTAATGAGGCCAGCCTGAGGTCTTGGGTCATGTCTGAAAGAGAAAACAGCAAAATCTTCATGGGAAACTTATGCAAAAATGAACACAGCCAGGATATACAAGTATTATCTAGCACCCTAGGGAGGTTGTAAGTATAGCCTAAGAGAGAAAATAGCGGGGGGTTGGGGAGAGAGGGGTAACAGAAATAAAACTGGATTAAGAGTTTAGTCCCAACAGGGTTAGAAAATCCCAGTCTGCGTGTCACTATCTTTCTTTGGGCCTCAATTTCCTCACTGTAAATGTCACCTCCAGTTACATTCTGTGAGATACCTCCTAGAGCCTAAGATCTATGCTGCTGCTTTCAAGTAAATCTCCTGGCTGGAAAGCAAAATAGATACAAAAGAGAACGTAAAATGATACTACTTTTGAATGTGTGGAAAGCAATAACATTAGAATAGAAAGAGGGTAACATTTTGCCAATAGATGGGAGGTTGGCAGTTTGAAGATTCCCCCACACACACATATTCACCAGTTCTAAACCTTAGAGAGGACAAAACTGGTGCTCTTTGATCCCCAGGGGGAATTCTAGATCTAAATAATCCCGATGAAGAACCCTTTTCTAATCTTACCCTCCCAAACCACAAATCCCCTTCCTGTGTGTTTCCCACTTATCCAGGCAGAAATAAGCATTCTTCCTGTTTGCTTTCAATAGTCTCCTGTAAATATCTCAAAAACAAAACACACACATCAAATTATTTTGTAACCCTTTCTTTGGTGGTCTAATCTAGATAGAATGGACCAGAATGACAGCTCCTTGATAAAAAGGAATGTGTCTTAATGCATCACTTTGGTATTCCCAGGTTCTGTAATAGTACTCGGCCATTGTAGGATTTCAAAACAGTAAGTGCTGATTAAATGGAAGGATGAATGAGTAATTATGTTGAAAAGAAATATGAGCAAAGGGAAAAGGGAAAGGTGGCTGGCAACAAGGATCCAAAATCCTTTCACATCAGAGATCCTTAAGATTTTATTGATCCAATCAACTGAACAGTTTTCTAAATATCAACATGATTTTGTGGTAATGCTCTTCCCCATCAACCCTCGCTGTTTCCTTAGACTTCTGTGTGCTTGTTTCTTGCATTTACGTTTCTGCCTCTGTCTCCTCCAGCACCAGGATGTCAGCATTGTTAGGCTGACAGTGACTTCCACCCTCCTTTTTCCTCTATAGTTGTGCAGTGTTCTTTGTTCCTCTGTCTTGGGATGACAGATTGGGAAGAAAGCATCTTTTGAAACTGATTTCCAAATTGCTTAGGTGATGTACCTTTTTGTGTGTGTGAAGTTCCTTTTAAGCAAAGATGCTGTTGCAATTAAATGTAAACCGATCTTAATGACATTCCGTTTATTGGATGGATGTGTATCTGCCTACTGGCTAACTAATCATCACCCTAACCTTTTCACCAACTTCCTCTTCCTCCTCTCTCATTCCTGTTCCCTCCCTGCCCCCAAGCTTCCTTTAACTTTAGGAAAGATGGTTTCATTCTACCTTAATTTATTCCTGATCACTGATTTTCAATGTTGATTTAGATTAGAAATAAAACAGAGAAATGGTGTGTAGATTTTGGTATCTTGACATGGGAAATCTGTAGAAGAGGAGGACTGCCTCAATGCTTTGATCTTAGAAGAAACAGAGTGAAAACACCTTGTGTCCTTTATTAGAAAATTGCTAAGAAAATTGACTCACCCTGGAGGGATCTTAAGAGTCATTTAAACACACCCAGTAGCTTGAATTCTCTCTTTAAAAGCTTTCAGGCAGATTCACAGAACTTCATCATACATGAGATTCACATGTGCACTCAGCTGGTGTACTGCTGTGATTTAGAATTATAGAACATTAAATTTGCTACAGTCCTTTCATTTTTACAGGTGAGGAAATCCAGGCTCAGAATGGAGTGGCTTATTTAAGGTTACACAATTAGTGGCAAATCTGGGATTAGAATCTGTGTTTAGTGCTTCTCTTTTAGCAATCTAAAGTTTGGATTTTTTTTTTCCAGTCAGTGTTCATGGAGAAAAAAATGACCACCTTTCAGATCTCTTCTTATTTGTTTTGAGTTTGTCTCTAGAAAGCAGCTGAAAGAATATGATATGCAACTGGGGATATGGCGCATTCTCATAGCACTCACTAACATAAATTTGATTTTCAGCTTATCTCCTGGCTCCTAGTTGAAAGTAGGACATTGAGAAAGTTGGGTGCACCAGGCCGGCACACTTGGAGATCAGAGGTAAGTAATGAAGTAAGGAAATGGCTGGAACGACATCTCTGAATCTGTTTTGCAGATACCCATAATCTGTAAGATGCTAATTATGGGCAAAAAAAGGTAATCATGGTAAAAATTCAACTGAGAAATACTGCAATAAACACAGTTAAGTGAGACTTAACTTTTACTCTGCAAAATACTCTGTAAAGAGAATGAATACACAAGCTACAGACAGCAAGAAAATATTGGCAAAACACATAGTTGACAAAAAGACTTCTCTAAAGAATTCCCAAAAGAATACAACTGGAAAATGGGCAAAAGACATGAAAAGACATTTCATCAAGCAGAATATGCAGGTGGCAAATAAACACATGAAAAGATGTTCAACATTATTAATCATTAAGGAAATAAAAACTCCACAATGAGATACCAATGTATACCCACTAAAATGGCTACAATATAACAGACAGACAATACCAAGTGTTGACAAGGATGTGGCAAAACTAGATCTCTCATACATTGCTGATGGGAATGCAAAATGATACAGCTACTCTGGAAAATAATTGGGAAGTTTCTTAGAAAACTAAATATATACTAAATGTACAACCCAGCCATCACATTCCTGGGGGTTCATCCCAGAGAAATGAAAATGTATGTCCACATAAAACTGTATATGAATTTGCAGGCTTTATTTGTAATAGACAAAAACTGTAAATAATTCAAATATCTTCCCATGGGTGAATGTTTCAATAAACTGTGGTACATACATAGTGGGAAAATGAATGAACAACTGAAACATGGAGCAGCTTGAATGAATTTCAAGGGAATTACCCTGAATAATAATTTTTTTAAAAGCTAATCTCAAAAGGCTACACTCTATATGATTCCATTTAAATAAGATTCTCAAAATGACCAAATTATAGAGTTGGGGAACATGTTAGTGGTTGCCAGAGGCTAAGGAGGGAGATGGGTGTAACTATAAAGGAATAGCTGGAAATCTAGGCTGGAGTTACACATTTGGGAGCCATCAGGATACAGGTGGCACCTAAAGCCAGGAGATTATGAGATCACTTTGGACAAAGTGAAGATGGAAAATATGAAAAGTCCAAGGATCAAGTCCAAAGCCCTGATATATTTAAGAATTCCTGAGAAAAGGAGAGGCCAGCAAAAGAAACTTAAGATGTGACCAGAGTGTGTTATAGGGGTGAGAATATAGGGTGACTATCTTTTTTCCTTTTTTATATTTTCCTCATCATAGTTTTATTACTTAAAAGATGAAAAAAGTGTGAGTAAAACTTTATTGATATGTTTCTAAACTCCCTAGAGACTGGAGAAGGTCTATTGCTTGTTCAGGAATCCTTACATGGACTCCGTCTCCACTGAGAAACCAACATTTTCCTCAAAGACCTTGTTAACTCAAGGAATATATTGGCTCAGATGTTTAATAGGCATGACAGACGTTTGTGTTCCTCTGGTATATGTTATGTTGTCTTAAATAAATGTAACTTGAGGAAAAAAAACTGAATTGTATCACTAGACATCTTTCAAGGTTGAACTTTTTCTTGTCTAGATTCTAAACTTCATAAGTTGAGGGATGTAGTACCTACCAAGTTCTGTGCAGTGTCTTTCACTTAGTAAGGTTCCATTATGCCTGAAACATTTAGGTCTGTTAAAAACCCAGAAACACCTCCAATCTTATATTTATGAAAAACTCTCTTGCTAATGACTAAACCCTGGGCAGAACTTGTCTATAATTTTACATGTCCAGATTTTTTTCCCTTTTATGGATGGAGTTTTATAGATCATAAATTCAAATGCTCGGAGAACCTTAGAAGTTATTTATTCTCTCCCTACCAATCCTCTTGTGTTGAGTAACTGACTCAACAGAGCTCAGCTGAGATTGGCACTCTTCTAACACTAATAATATGTTTTATTTTTTCAGGGTCTTTCTGCCAAGAGCTTAAAAGTAGTGGGGTGAGCAGAGAAAGGCATTTCCTCTCCAAAGACTGAATCTTGAAAGTCCATCCTTGCATCAGCCACAGGAAGGCTCTCTCCAGTCCCACCACACCTGACTTTAGCAGCTTTTCTTTAATAGGGGCTTAGGAAACCTGGGTTCTGTTTGTAGCTGTGCAGTGAACTCACTGTGTGACTTCGGACAAACCATTTAATCTTGATCCTACAACAGCTCACCCTTACTGCCTCTTAAGTTTGCTTTGCGAACACGTCAGACACTATTCATGATAGGTTCAAGATACGTAGATGGTTAAAGGCCATTGACCTAAATACAGATAATCTTTACATATTTGTCTTTGGCTTTCTTTTTTTCTTTTCATTCAGTGTATGGTAATTTCATGACAATAGTGAGTGTTCCCAGAAGATTAAATCCACACCTTGTGTCTCTAGTCATGCTTTGTTCTAGATGATCAGCAGTCAGCTCTGCACCTCCACACCTTAAGCCATGTTTGCAGAAAGATTTAGGACTCAGCTATAGAACCCAATGGACATCTCTGGGGCCTGGTGTCCTGGGTCACAGAGCTCTATAAGGCAGTATTAAATTAAATGCATGAGCTGGGTACTTCCAGGCTCAAGCCCATATCACTCTGAGAAATGTGGCAGCATCGTATCTACTGATTGAAATACCATGGACTGAGCCAGGGGGAGCTGAGAGAAGGCAGCAGAAGATAATGAGGAGATTAATCACTAGCACTTACTAGTGATTCATGACATTAACTCATTTAACCTTCAGGACAAACTTGCACACCCGTTACTATCATTCCCCATTTTATAGAATTGGAAACTGAGACACAGAAAGAGTGGGTGACTTTCTCAAGGAAGTACTGAAGGTTTGGTAGAAAGTTAGAGGCATGATTTAATCTTCTAAAAAGACTTTCCTCCATGCTGTGAAAAACTTAAATTAGAAGAATGATGATAAACATACTAAGAGGCTTATTACCGTAGTACAGTAGAGAAATGAAGGCTCAACCTAAAAGTTTCCAGAAGGAGGAACTGATTCGTTCTTTCTTATATTTCCATAGAAAAGACACTTTACTCTCCATAGAGCAGATTATTGGAGTGGATACTTTCAGTCTCTTTCCACTCATTTTTCTTCCAATGCAGAGAGCAGGTGTAGATTATTTGAAATTTGAGAGCTTCATGTCCAGTGGGGTAACTTAACTTGCAGTATGTTTATGAAATCAAATTGCAGTGTGATAACTTTCTTCATTCTCCTTCACTCTTGTATTTTCAGCCCCTTGTTTTACAAGAGGGGACAGGGCTGTCTCAACTCTCCCTCCCATCGTGAAGCAGACCAACAGGGGCAGATGTTCCTCTGTTTGTTGAAGATGGACCATTTTCCAGTTTCTTCTTTGCCATTTGAATGGGTTAATCAAACCCTAGTCTTTCTTCTAATGCCAATGCCATATTTAGGTTGAAATGTTAAGATGGTCCAAGTTGGCTCAAGATCCTAGCCACAATTACAAATCCAACTTACCAAAATCTCTGCATTTTGTGCTTTACTGAACAGCCATCAATAGAGATGATTCTTTCCACCTATGTATCTATATTCCTGCTATAATCCTAAGGAGAGGAAGGGTTATTGGCATGGAGATTCCAAGAGGAGCACAGTGGAGATAGAAATAAAAGATTTGTATTTCCCAGGCAGGTTGTGTTTTTTTTTTTTTCTTCTCTTTTTCCTGGAAATGCTTTTCCCTAATTTTTTGAGTAAACTCTGCTTCTCTGCTTGAGCAGTGCCAGAACAGCTTCTCTAAATAAGGATTAGGGATGGCTCACTTTAAACAAGGGTAATGCTGTTCCCCGTCCCCTCTTAGGTTCATAGTAGGACATTATAGAGCCTGGTGAGTTTTCTATCATCTCATGTTGAATGGCAATCAAAACTCCACCTGAGTCCTTAGGACACCCTAATGGAGCGTCAGAAGTCATTAAACTAAAAGAGTAGAGATAAACAACAGAAGTCTTTGATCCCTGGGACTAGTAAGTTCATTAAAAAATTAAAGCGTAAGGTCCAGTAACTCGCTCTAACCATACTAAAGCCAAGGCAGATCTGACTCTGTGTGTTTTGGGGGCCTGTTGGCCTAACCCAGATCTAATAAACAAGGTGATTTTTATCTCAGCTCCTACTAACTTTGTCACTCTCTGTACTAAGGGAGAAAATATGGGTGGGAAGAAGGTGAGATCTGCAAAGCTGAGCACCAGAATTGTCGTGCACACATATCTGAGTGCCCTTAGGGACACACCTATTGTATTTAATGTCTCTTTTGTTTCTGTTTCTTTGTTTTCATAAAATTATAGAATTTCAGAGATTCAACTCCTTTTTCCATGAAGGAAACAGATGCATAGCCCAGAGACATGATATGCTTAATGTCCCAGAGCAACTGGGTGACGGAGTAGGGACAGCTGAGAAAATGAATTAATTGAAAGAATAAACATTTGTTGATCCTGTGCCATGGACCAGCTTTGTGCTAGGCTCCAAGAGTAGGATTAAAAGATGAAAAAAATATTAGTTGTTGCCTGCACCCCGCAGGAGCAATAATGTGTTGGTGGTGGTGTAACAGAACTGTGTGTAATATACAACATGATCACTCAGGAAAGAGTGGCCATTTTTCCAGGAAAGGAGATACACACACACGCACACACACACACACATATACACACAAACTTCAATCCAATTGCAATATGCAATATAATTTCCATAACCAAAGAGGCATATGGATGATTTGAAGTGTTATGGTAGAGTGACATGCAATTTAATTGAGTAGGTTTGCATGATAGCCAATCTGAATAGTTACTGATTACATGCTGAATTGATCCGGGATAGAAATTCACCCATGTCTCAGACAATATGGTTAGAAAGACATGGCCTAAGAATGGCACCATATTGCAGGGCTGGGAAGAGCCCTGAAACCACCAATTCACATGATTACAGCAAAAGACATTTTCCCCATCAAAATTTCTCTTTAAATTATCCAGATAACTAGTGTTCCATTTTCCAGTGTTTGGAAAGTTTATCACTGCAATAAATCCCAGAAGAATAAGCAGGTGTTCCTAGACTCATTGTAGAGTAACTTGCTCACAGAGACAAGTGGGTTTGATAACAATATCTCACTTGAGAAGAGCTGTTCTTCCTGAAGATTAGAGTTGTCATTAAGTGCTTAGGTCCTCTTTCTCACTAATGGCTCTTTTGCTTTTAATTGCAGGCCAGATTGAGGACATCATTTGAATGCATTATCTGGAGAAGGTAATCACTACAGCTCCACCATACAGAGCACAGACATTGTTTAAGCTATCATTTATTGAACACATGCAGTGGGTCAAGTGCTGTTTTAAGTGCTTTACACATATGGTCATAGTGAGTGCTCACAGCACCCCTTTGAAATTGATATTATTATACTCACTTTTACAGATGAGAAATCAGAGTTTCTAAGAGGTAAAATGAGGTGCTTAAACTCTCACAGGAAGCTAATGGTAAAGCCTAGAATTTGACTTTGCCTTCTCAATACTGGTGCTATAAACATTATACCAAACATTTTAGGAGATGCAACAATATAACAGTTGTGGTTCCTGATTTCTAGGATTTTACAATCCTTGTGGAATCAGATGATTGTGAAATCAAAGTGATATCAGTGCTAACTTGTTAGAAGCAAAGTCTTATCATCATATTTAAAAAGAAAAAGAGGCAATTGGGAAGGCTCCTTGGAAGAGATGGGAACTTTGTGAAACTTCAGAAGAAATACTCCTCCAAGTTACCATGGGGAGAAAGAGAATTCTGGGCAAGACTGCTTGAGCAAGTGTATAGGGTATGCTTGGGAGTCAATAGGCAGATGAGTGAATAGAGTTAATGGTACACGAGAAACTATCAGAGAGGATAAGGTGGGTAGAGGAGAGTGAAAAGAGCAAGGCCGCAGATTATTCCCCACCCCCAAATATTGGAAGACTTTTAAAGCTACAAAATTTCTGATGTATTTCAGGAATTTTTAGCTGATAAAATTTTTTTTCATTGTTGCTATTTTGAGAAAATCTATTCAGCAGAGAATATCCAATAATGTTGTCTAAGGTTTTATTTCTCAGACCATCTCTCCCCAGCACTCCCTCACCCACATCTATCTAGATAATAGGGGAGTCAGGGAGGAGGAAGTGAATCCAAGATCTGTGTGCCTCTATGGGGCATGAGAAGAAGGCGACAGTTGGGAGGTAGAGGGCTAGATGTCGACTCTGGAACCAGGGCTCACCAGTGCCAGCGGAGCCTGGGACAGTGCTTTCTTCCACGTCCAGGTCATTGGACTTGTTATAGATGAGTTGTTATACTGAGAGCCTTCTGATTAATTAAACCCCCTGGTTGATTCTCCATTGTGTTGAGTTCTGAGATTCTTCGGTCTTCAGTTTTGCTCTCATGGATTACTGTCCTCAGTGAAGAGGTTTTGTTGCTTGCTCTCTGTGTGGCACAAGCATGCAGTAAGTCAACAACCAGAGTTGAGGACAAATTACACCCCTCATCTTTTCTGTTTATAATTTGCTTTATTTTTCACTCATTGTAAATGTTGCTCTGTCTGCTAATTTTTTTTTAATTCTGTTATTTTTTTTTAAAGTTAAAAAAAATCACTCATAACCTTTGTAGCTTGCTTTCTCCATGAGTCATAGAAGCTGCTGCAGGATAAACTTGAAGAAGTTGAGGACAATATGGTTGATAAACTTTGCTGTGTTACACGCTTTGAAGATCATTCTTGAGCAAGAGCAGCATAATGAATTAGCAGGTACACAGCGAATCTGCAAGTGAGTTGGAAAGTATTTACTCATTGAAGTCATTTCTGGGAATGGAACTTGGAACAGACTCTGGAGGATTCTGTGTTCTGTGTATGGATCTTATTTTGTTAAAACTGCAAGACCATTGTCATGGAGAGCATGGGGTTTAATCTTCCTGACTGTAGACCTCAAGCTGCTTCTGGTAAATGTTTTTACCTAATTACTTACTGCCTTGGGATGGGTCTCAGATTGGTAAACATAGTGAAAATGGTAACAGTAGTGAGGTTAGCTCCCAGCTAGTGTATACTTATTATAGGCCAGAACTATCTTAGATCCTTCACATACATTCTTATATTTATTGCTTAATAAAACTGAAAAGAAAGTATCTTTAGCTCCATTTTATATTAGAGAGTTTAAGTACCTTAAGGAAGGTGATACAGTTAGACTGTCATGCTTTTGTCTGATTCTAAGGCCCATGTCCTTCACCATTGTAATATTCTGTCTCTCAGATTTGCTGTTCTCTGCCAGACTAATGGGTGTGGGTGTGTGTGTGGGTGTGTATGTGTGTGTAGATGTCTCCTCCTATATAGAAAGGCACTCATACAAATGTATCTCTGCTCTCTTATTTTTTTAATTTTTTTAAAATTTAAATCTTTTAAAAAAATTTGGGGGGGAGGTAATTTGGTTTATTTATCTGTTCTTTTTAATGGAGGTACTGGGGATTGAACCCAGGACCTTGTGCATGCTAAACACACACTCTACCACTGAGCTATCCCCTCCCCCTGTATCTCTACTCTCTTGAACATAGACTATTTGGTAGCACATAGTAGAACTATCACCAGTCATCATGATCTGCAGCTAACTGCAGAGATAGCCTTTCTTCTCTCCTTCCCACAGTCCAACCAACACACTTTTATGGAGGTAACTTTTCATTACACAGATGTGACCACATCACCACTGCCGTCAGAAAACTTAAGCGGTTTCCTATGGAAAATGTGATAAAGCCTTAACTCCTCAGCCCTCTTTATCAACTTCCCTTCTGCTTGATTTTTCAACCTCATATCTCATTATCTCTTCCTTCCAATTCCAGGTTCTTATCAGAGTAGGCTACCATCCCACCAATATGCTTGCCTGTGCACCTTATTTCATGATAATGTCCCTCTTGCCTGAAATTCCTCACCTGTCCAAAGTCTTAAAGACTCAAGTGAAACATTTAAAATAGAACCTGTCTTTGCCTTTTCTGATTGTGTGCTAATTTGATTATGGAGTGCTTCAAAGTTTGACTATGAGTATAATACTCATTCATGTATATCTCTGCCTTATCTCACAACTCCCTTCCACCTGTGTGCCTTTTAAGCACAGGAACAACATCTGGCTCACTTTGTGTTCATAATGTGTTGCTTGATGCTTAACACATGCTCGGAAAATGTTGGTTGAGTTGAATCAGATATTCACTAATGTTGCCCATGACTATACTTCATTTTAACATTGCACAGAATGTATTTATGCCATAAAATAACCAAAATGTTCATTTTTTTCTGATGTATTTAAACAATATGCCATGTTTGATTTACTATCTGTCTTCGTGGAGCCACTAACTTAGATATTTAGGTCAAAACTGTAATAGAACTCACCTATAAAGCAGGAATCAAGCATTTTAAAGACAAGTTATTATTTTTCAAGAAGGATCTTTCTACATAATGGAGAAATTCAATTCAATGTCCCACTTCCTTGGTTCCAGAGGTCCCTATGAAATGTGAAGTAGCCTGAGGTGTTGGAGATCAGTGTGTTAGAAATAATTCATCTAGTTTAGTCTGTAGCATACAATGCTTAATAAAAGCACTGTTCTTATACAGACATTCATTTTCTTAATAATGATTAATTGTATCCCCAGAAGGTCAACTAAAGTTCTCCATCAATTATAGCCACTGGCCAATCCTCCATCTCCAATGAAATATTAGATCCTTTTCTATTCCAAATATTTTAATGGGGAAGGGTATAGCTTCAGTGATAGAGCGCATGCTCAGCACCCAAGAGGTCCGGGGTTCAATCCCTAGTACCTGCTCCAAGCAGAAATCAATGAAGAAATCTAATTACCTCCCCTTCATTAAAAAAAAAAAAGAGCCAAATACTTTAAACTTATTTTTATACATGAATGTTTACTCGTGTCAATGTTTTCTATCTTAAATTGAACATCTAAGAACTGAATGGCCATATTAAAACCTGGTCAGCCTGATCATTTTGTTCACTTTAATTTAACAAATGAATTGGATCAACAACTTAGTGGTCTGATTCTAGCCGCAAACTGAATTAGAATTCAAATAATGAGAGGAGATGTAGCGCATGGTCCTGAGCTGCATATGTGTCACCCACGCCTGCCTGGAAGACACAGTAAACTAGCAAAACTATAGTCTGAAACATGGGTTGGAGGAATACATTTATTACAAGAAAACAATTTAAACCTAGGTGCTGCAGGCAAGGGAAGCACTTGTAGAGAGAGACAAGATGCAGTCTTACTGGAAAAGATTTCAGAGCAATGGGGAAAAGTCTCCTGGAGATGTTTAGACCAGAAGACAATGTATTTCTGAGTGCCTATTCTGTGCCAGACATTGTTTTAAGTACTTGGAATACAGTGATGAACAGCAACAACAAAAATCCCCACCATCATTAAACTTACATTCTAGTATGAAAAGAAAACAGGTGAACAAATTAACAAGTAATACAACAGGAGGCATTATAGAAGAAAAATAAAGTCATATTGTGTCAGGAGAAGTTGAGGAACAGACATAATTTCTGAAAGAGGAATCTCTCAACTGATGACAGGTGAGCAGAAACCTGAAGGAAGCAAGAAAGAAAACCATGAATATACTTTGGGAAGAGTGTTCCAGGCAAAGAGAAGAGCAAGTGTAAAGCCTGGGTGAGTGTATTTGGTGGGTCCGAGCTGGTATTAAAGTGGGAGGAGATGAGATCAGAGAGGAAGCCAGAAGAAAGATCATGTCGGACAGGCGCTGATTCTTTTTTAATTTAGGTAAAATTTATATACAGGTGAAATGTTCAAATCTTAGGTAGACAATTAGATACATTTTGATAATTATATTCACCCATGTAACCTCATCTCAGAAACAATATAGAATGTTTCCATTATTCCTAAAATTTCCTCCATATCCACTTCCAGCCAGTCTCCATCCTGCCCCCTGAAGCATATAGTCTAATTTTTTTCTACCGTGGATTAATTTCACCTGTTCTAGAACTTCATCTGAATGGAATCATAGAGTGAGCATGCATTCTTTTGGTAAGACTTTGTTTCCCCAATATGTTTTTTAAATTTATCCATGTTCTTGCATGTATTATTAGTCTATTCTTTTTACTTCTATGTAATTAGCATTCCAATATGAACATACAACAATTATTTATCTTTCATTAATTTTTTTTGAATTATTGCCAGTTTCTGTGTTATTGCATACAAGTCATTATGTTGACATATCTTTTCATTACTCTTGGGTAAATATTTAAAAGTGGAATTTCTGGGTCACAAGGTAAGTGTATTTTTGACTTTAAATGGAACAAAACAGCTAGACGGCTTTCTAAAGTAATTGTACCCTTCTTTATTTCCTTCAGCAACATATCAGAGTTCTGGTTTTCCACACACCCTCCAACATTTGTGTTGTCAGCCTTTTATCTTTTTAGCCATTCTAGTGGGTATATAGGACTCTCATTAGAGTTTTAATGTGCATTTTTCTGACATCTAATGATGCGGAATATTTTCATGTGCTCATTGGCCATTTGTATATCTTTCTTTGTAGAGAGTCTATCCAAGTAATTTGCCAGATTATATTATTAGTTTGTAGGATGTCTTTATATATTCTGCATACAAGAAGGTAAGGACTTTCAATTTTATTGCTTTTTTAATGTGAAGGGAAGCCACCGGAAGGTTTTGAGCACGGAATAATACAAAACCAGGGGAATCGTTATACGATTTTGCATTGCACAACTTCAGGGGCTGCCGTTCACATATGTAGCCATCATAGATATGTATATTTGTTACAGTTTTCCATCAGAAGCCAGTAAACGTCTTCAGGAAGAGAGAGCTTTTTAAAACTCACTCAAAAACACTATTTGAGTTAGTAGTGGATCACTGCCATGAGCTTTTACTAGGATTATTCTGTATTTTGTGTGAAAACTTGAGTGCCACAAGGAAAGGTTAAGAAGTTTTCCAAGCAGAAGTTTGAAATGATCACTTCTTTTAAGCTGCATGAAGTAGGAGAGAGAAAGACAATGTAAAGCTGTAACAGTTTCCAAACAGAATTCAGAGGAAACATGGACCCAGGATATATTGGGGTAGAAAATGAAACGTTTCCGCCTTTCCAGTCTCTTTAACTAGTGTAAGTTTCTCAAAGTAAGAAGTGGCCCCCCAGCGTACATATAAAAGCAAAGGCAAGACTGTAAAACCCTTTCTTAAAATGCTTTAAAAGATGTAAGATGATACTCACTCGACTCTCTTAGCTAAGCAAAAGAGACGCTAAGCATCACAAAGGCACTGTCTTGACTCGCTGCTCCAAGTAGGGGGCAGCCTGTCTGAAAAGGGTTGGTGGGAATGGATTGTATCTTTTGGAATGAACTGTAACCTGATACATAGAAAGCCTGCAAGGTTTTTAAGGAAGTGCTGCTATGAGATTATACTAAGAAGGGTCAAAGACGATGGAAAATGAAACAGAGCTCTGAGACCCTAGCTTTCTACAGGCTGAAAGTACGCTGAAAAAACTACTCAGCTACAAACACAGCCATTTCTTATGAAAAAAGAAAGATATCTAGATGGTAGTATCAACACCCAGAGAGAAAGACCAAGAGATGAGAAGAATGGGTTGAGGAACTCTTCTGAGGGATTAGCACTGGGCCCTAATCAAAGAACATTCTCTACTGTTGTAGAAGGTGGAATTAACAGGTACATATTTACCACAATCCCATTCCTAAATTTCCTGTTTTCCCATCTCCTCTCTCATGAATTTTACTGTAGGTAAACGCCCTTAACCTTTTTTGTGCCACAAACCCCTTTGGAACTTTGATGACGCTCACAGACACAGAATAATGGAATAATGTTTTTAAGTCCATAAAATAAAATGTATGAGGTTATAGGAAAATTAGATTGACGTACAGTTATGAAAATGTTAAAAATGTATTTCTGATAAATAGGTGTTTATTAATTCATGAAAATTAATATTTAGGATACTTAAAATTAAATCAATATCTAGCAGTGAGTCTACTGAAATTTCAAATTAAGCATTTAAATAGTATTTTGAGACATCTGTAATAACTATAATATGACACAAAAGTATCCCAATTCTATGGATGACAAATGGAATCACATAGAATCCACCTGTGGGTTGGTCTGTTTGTTTCATCTTCATTTATAATGTAAGGAAATACTAATTTTCAGTTAGGGGGTAATGAAAAGAACGATGTAATTTTTTCTCCATCCAAGTACACACATGTGCTGAATTTTGTTATCAGAGCCTCAAAGCACCTGAGATATAGAGAGACCAGATTAAGAACTCATGGTTCCAGATTCAGTTTTTCTAACCAGTTTTGCATACCTGCAAGTGATCAGCCTCTCAGTCCTCCTGGTCTGCAGACGATAGCTAGGCCACATTTCCCACCTCTCTTTTCAAATTGGCTACTTTTAGAATAAGCTTGTATCTGTCTTGTACAGATCCACAACAAATGGTCAACACAAACCAGCATTATGAAGTGGGTTGCACATTGCCCCGCGTCCAGCCTCCTACACCTCATTCAGCATCTTAGAATCTGTTACTCACAGCACCCGGCTCTGAGTCCTCATCTGTCGGTTTCCTTTACAAAGAACAGAAGCCCTGATTCAAGCAGTTTTAAGCAATAAGAATTCATCATACGTAAGAAGTCTCAAACAATGGTAGAATTCAGGTTCAGGATTATTTTAATCAGTGTCTTAACAATGTCATCAAGGTTCTGTGCCTCTCCCAGTGTTATTTCCCAGAGTGAATTCTGTGGAATGACATTAACCCCAGGAAAGAGACGTCCGGTAAAGCAAAGAAAGAAAGAAACAAAAGTCCCAGCAAACAAACATGCTCAGGAAACATTCCACAGAATATGCTCATTTTATAGACTCATAGTTTTAATTAGTATATATATGTATGTCAAACATTAGTCTTCAATAACGATTTTGTTTAATATTATAATTTACAGGAAAAAGTATATGAAAAGGTATCAGTAGTGCTCTGTTCTAGGCCCCAAATATCTCCTCCCTGAAGTGAAATAAGTGCTGAGTGATGACAGCTTCCAGGGGACATTCTACAGCGACCAGTGTTTCTTCATCCAAAAAAGGCGTACGTGTAAAGGCATAAGTGTTTTTTGTTCTGTTTTGCGGGGAAGAGGGATTGAATCATTGAGTCTTATTATCTGATAGAGGCAGCAACATGTTCATGTTGCAGAAAAACAGGTGCATATTTTTTTTAACAAGCTGTGTAGTGAAGATAATTAGCAAAACACTTTAGAAATTCCATCCAAAAAATAAATTTCAGGTGAACTGAAGATATAAATCTAAAACCCTAAACCATGTAAGGAATTAAAAGAAAATACAGCATTACACCAAGACAGAAACTTTCATCAAAAGGGTATAAACACTGACTTATAATTATTTGGAAAATAAAAAGATGCAATAAACAAAGTTAAAAATTAAACGATAAAGGTAAAATGTAACTGAAATCCATGGCCAAGACCTGAGTCATCACATATAAAGAATATCTAAAAATTATAAGTATATATAACCAGATCTAGTTTAAATTAACAAATGAGAAATGTAAGCTTGGTTGAATCAATGTTCTTTAGGATTCCCCTTATACACTTGATAATTTATAAAGGTCAATGAAGGTGTCAATAGAATAGGATCCAGCTGTTCCATTTATTCTTTAAATTTAAAACATAAAGTATCAGTGAATTTTCTTTTTAAGATAGAATTATTTGAGTGAATTTGATTCTCAAGGTGTAGGGATTATATTTGTTTTAATTAAAGTCATTTGCATGGTACCTAGGAGGGCACCTTACACAGATGAGTGGTTTTTTGTGCTTTTGTTTGTTTGCTTGCTTTTTAATCAGTGTATTTGTATTTTCACAATCTTACCAGGCATACCTATCCCAGATGAGTGTTTAATGATGATGATGTGGTCTATAATAATGTTCGCACAATATGGGAAATATTTTGCAATCATATAGACTTCTTTATGACAGCAAACATGACTGATAAGATCAATATCTGTATATATATATATATATATATATATATATATATATATATATAAAATTAATAAACTTTGTTTTTTAGAGACTTTTAAGGTTTGGAGCAAACTTGAGTGCAAAGTAGAGAGTTCCCACATCAGTCTCTATAGTTCTGCCTTTTCCAGTATGTCTTCCAGTTAGAATTAAAAGTATGTAACCTTTTCAAATTGGCTTATTTTATTTAGTAATAAGCATTTAAGATTTCATCATGTCTTTTTTTTTTTGTGGTTTGATAGTTCATTTCTTTTTAGTGCTGAATAATATTCCACCACTGGAAGTGTACCACGGTTTATGTATTTATCCATTCACCTACTGAAGGACATCTTAGTTGCTGCCAGGGCAACAAAGGGAACTATGAATAAAGCTGTGTAAGTACAAATATGCAGCTTTTTGTGTGGCAGGATGTTTTCAACTTAATTGGGCATATATTTAGGACCATGATTGCTGTATTATATGTAGGAGAATGTCTAATTCTGTAAGAGACTGTCAAACTGTCTTCCACAGTGGTTTCACCTTTTTGCATCTCCAGCAGCAATGAGTGGGGTTCCCATTGCTCTGTACTTCCTTCAGCATCGGTATTGTCAGTGGTTTGAATTTTGGCCATTCTAATCTCACTGTTTTTAGTATGAGGTAGCTTATCTTTTCCTAAAGTTATTTCCCATCTGTATATCCTCTTTGGCGAGGGGGTCTCTTCAGATCTTTTGCCCGTGTTTAAATTGGGCTGTTTGTTTCCTTATTGTTGAATTTTAAGCGATTTTTGTTTGCATAGATTTTTGAGAATAAAAGAAGAATAAAGCCAGATGGAATGAGCCCAACTGTCTGTCTGTTCTGTTTTCACTCTGCAGTGAAACTCAAACACCTGTTGGTCCAGCAAGCAATGTCCATGTACTTGGTAATGGATACAGCAGTCAAAGCAGCGACAAGAACTGGTACGCAAGCACTGAGCAAAGATTTTGTCTGAAGGTACTTGCTGGCTTCTCTGGCACTAGCACTTGATCTAACCAGCCCATCCATCCCCATGTGAACTCGTGGATCCTTCCCTGACTCCCACTTCAGCACAGTTTTAAAGCTCTAAGATGTTCTGGTGAAAAGAATTGTTTAATTTAGTTTTAAACACTGTTTCTAAGTTTATTTGACAAGAAACCCACTGACAGCCTACAGAACCAGCGGGCCCCCGAACACACTGGGAAACACAGGCAGGAGGCAGGCAATAAACCGCCTTCTATTTGCTTTACAAGTCTTTTCTGCTTTACTTTGAAATCTTTCATAACCTAACAGTGGCCTTTCCTCAGTAAACTGGGAGATTTTGCCTCAGCAAACCAAAACCTAACATTTAAAGTTCCATGTTTTTGTAAGAATTCCATCTGCCCAGAAGATATGCCAACAAGGCAACCAATACGTGAGCCAAACAACTCAAATATTTGCTTTGTCCCTTGCTCGTTTTCATTTTTCCCTTCCGTGCTCATTTTCTGTACCATCTTTAGCCCTCATGCTTCCTGTCTCACGGTTACCAAGGTGAAAGGCCGACAGAAATGCTGCATTCTGCATGAAGTTGTCACCCCAGGGGGGAGGAAGGGAAAGGAGAGGGACAGAAGTGGAGAGCCAGCTGAGTCTGCTTCCTTTTCAAGTGAGTTCCTGCAAATTCTATTCAAGGATTTCTGCTCCCACCACATCGGATAAAACCATGTGACTTGGCTAATCTTAGCTTCAAGGGAAATTTTAACTTTAATTGTTTTAAAAAAAAAAAGCTGGGCATTTTGCTGCCCCATACACAATCAGTTTTCTGTTTTGGAAAGAAAAAAGGAATGAGTAATACATAGGCCACTACTAGTATCCGCTGTGTGTTATATGCAGCGGGGATGTGAGCCTTAGAGGATAAGCTGATTTTGTAGGAGCACGGAGGCCTATTAATCTTGATGTGACAATGCATAGCAAGAGAGAAAACAAAAATACCTCCTAATCCTGAAATCAGGAATAGGAAATGAAACAGCATATGAGGAAACAAAAGAAAAATAGCAAAAATAAAAATCCTCTAATTTGAGAAGTTCAATTTCAGTTAATGGTAAGAGAAGAAGCTTAAGATAAGGGAAGTAAGCCAATTTACAAAGACAGAGCTACACAGGGTCCCGTGATGTGGCTGTGAGAGAAGGACTGGGTCAGAAGAGCACCAGGTCAACAGTGATGGGCACTGAGGTTTCACCTCTGGGGATGCCCAGGGAAAAGGGGTAGGAAGCATGAGGGCGTTGATCTCTGCTAGTAACTCAGAGGAGGGTGTATATTTCTTTGTGGCTGTAGATTAGATGTTTAGGTTAGTGTCATGCTGCTTCCCAGGACGGCTGTCCCCTCATGCAGCTGTCCCCACATGCAGATCTACAGGGGAGCTGCGAGGGAGCGCACTCCTCAGGCTTCATGAGAGGTAAGGGGATGTAACACAGTAGTGCACAGCCCAACAGCCGTAGAGGCTGGATTCTGCACAAAAACACATGACTAAGAAAGGAGGCTGGGGGTGAACCTCAGCCTGTGCTCCACCAACTAAGCCATGCAGTTAGCTGTTATGGCCACCCAGAATGGCCTCTCTTTTCCACTTCTCATGAAGAAGGTATCCCTGGGCAATGCTATGATATTTGGAAGTATTGCCATTTATTTAATTAACTAACTTGTATTTTCAGTAACAGATATGTTATGATACAAGCACTCCATTCCACATGCTTTGAGGGACCCAAAGACAAAGGGTCTCCTCTATTTAGCTTCAAGAAACTTAAATTATAGTGTGGATATAATACACAAACTGCTGTTATCACTTAGATTCAAAGACACATAGCATCTTAGAAATGGAAGGGAGCCTAGAGGTCATCTACCCAAATCCATCACTCAGATGTGGGAACCAAAACCAACCGAGCAATCATCTAAACATACAAAAAAGCTCTAAATAACAAGGACCTACTATATAGCACAGGGAACTATATTCAATATCTTGTAATAACTTACAATAGAAAAAGAATAATCTATATGTATAACTGAATCACTTTGCTGTATACTTGAAACTAACACAACGTGGTGAATCAACTAGAGTTCAATAAAAAAAAATACATTATTTAAAAAAAAAACACTTGCGTAGAAGATGGAGATGAAGGACTGAAAGCCTAATTAATCCTCCATCTAAAAGATCCTGTTTATTTTGTGGAAAGAGAATTCAGCCCATGGCATTTTGGCTTTGAAAGATCAAGGAAGGCTTCGTTTTTTAAATGTCCTCCAGCGCTAAGTTGGATAATGTTTGTAGTGAGAACATGGACTTACAGAATGTTCTTCCAACAGAAATTATTTGTCAGGGGAGGATGCTGTTCTCCAGGCAAAGGGACAACCTTTTTAACAGCCTCTACTGACCTTGAAGATAAATACTACATTAGGGTAATTATACCAGCAAATCAGCTCTCACAGAAATATGCTGACTGTCTGTTCCCTTTACAGACAAAGTAGGACTCCTTGTTTTTAATATCTTTTAGAGGCAAAAAAAAGCATGGAGTCTGGACCCGACTCCCTTCTACTTCTGATGTAACATATGTAGTGAGAGCCTCCTGGACTTTCCATGGGAATCATCCTGTCCTGCAGCTAAGTGGTATTTAGATACAGTGAGGCCAACCGAAAAAGAGAATTCCATCTACCAAAATACTTAATAATTTAACAAAATATGGAGTTTCTGTTTGCAATTCTTCCAGGAACCTAATGGAAAGAGTGAGAATCTTTCCAAAGCTTCTATGCCTTCACCTCCTCCTTAGTGGATAGATTGGGGTTACCAAAGAAGTCACCTTACCTTCTGTTCCCGTCACCATAAATTTCCTTAGAAATATCATCCTTTCATGTTCTTCCCAGTTTGTTTTGATGGACCTACCATCTTTCCAAACCTCCGCCTGCCCACTATTCACCTTGTAGACAGCTCATATCTCATTCATCCTTTGAAAAGTAATTCCTACTTATTACTACTCAAGCTACCACTATCATGTCTCTCCTTCCAATCACCCCCAAAGTCTTGAAAGAATAGTCTTTATCATGACTTCAACTTCTTCAATTCTCACTAACAAATTTCTTAAAATTCTGCGCCCACAACTTCTCAGAAATTGTGGTCTTCAAGTTATTCTCTCAGTCAACTAACTGTGGTAAAACCTGAAACAAAGCATGCTGCTCTCACACATGCTTCCTCCTTGATTAATTCAGGAGTCCAGCTGTTTTAGTGTGGGTCTTCTTATGCATGGTCCAGACTGAAACTGTTCATCCTCCCACCCCATCCTCCAGGTTTACCAGCACAAGATGAGACCTGGTTTAAAACCAGTGCATCCAGCGTACCCTGGCAGACAACATGGAAACTTGACATCATGCAGTCTCTAAACCTCAGCACACTCTTGGGAGAAAATTCCCACAAGAAGTAATTCCACAAAAGATAAAATCTCAGGCAGGGAAAACACACACACACACACACAAAACATTAGGAAGTTCAGCACCATGGAAAACAAATAAAGAAAAAAACAAGAGATAATTTTATAGTGAGTCTTTAGTGACTGCTTACTCTACGGCTCTGTTATAAACATGTCATAGGCAATGTTTTCATTATGTTTTACTTTATAAAAAACATCGAGCTGCCCCAGTTTTAATTAGTCCAGTGTCACAGTCAGTAAGGAGTAGGCGTAGAGCTATAGTTTGAACTGGGGCTCTTTCTCTCCAGTCTGTGCTCTTAACCATTATGTGATTCAGCTCCCCTGGAAGGCCAGTGAGATACTTTAAAATAAGTGGTTTTTTTTTTTATTTAATTGCAAGGCAATAAAGTGGAATGTTATAGCCATAAAACTGGAACAAAACTAGTCATTCAAATGGATCAAGTAGAAATCTTAGAAATTAAATTTATAGCCATTATAGCTTTAAAAAAGAAAACATATCATTTTAAGAGCAAATAGTGCAATTGTCATAGCTGAATACAGAATTAGTCAACTGCATGGTAACATTGAGAAAATCCTCCAGAATGCTACTCGGAAATTGAAAGAGATGAGAAATATAAAAAGGAAGTTAAGAAACGGAAGCCAGAATGTGATGCTCAACATTGTCTACTGGGAGCTCCAAGAAAGAGTAGAGACAATTGAGAAAAGAGGCAATGTGCAAATTAGAATGGCTGAGAATCTCTAACGTTGAAGAAAGACATGGAATTTCATTTTGAAAAGTCCTTGCTCCCAAGCAAAATTAAAAACAAAGCCACAGGATGCCCTTTGTATGGAAAAATGGAGGATCATCCTAAAGGCTCCCACAGAAACTGCTCACAATAGAGCAGCCACACTGACAGTTTGCATCAGCACCAATAGATGCTGGAGAATGGTAACATAAATGTCTTCAAAGTGCTCAGTACAAAAGATTGTGAACTAACATTCTGCAGCCAGCCTGACTTTTTTTTTCAGAAATACAAGGATTTGTACAATATACTCCCACAGATCCTTGCTGAAAGAACTACAAAAAAAAAAAAAAAAAAAGAGAGAGAGAGGAATGAAAAAGAAAAGGTGTGAGATGAAAAGCAACAGTAGACAAAAATCAGTGTGACATAAGAATAAACTTCCATAAATAATGACTATAAAATATTCAAAAAGGAACAATAACTTACTGTTTTTTTTCTTTTAGCTAGAAAATAATAATATGAGAGAAGGAGGTATTGTATTGAAACTAAGTCTTTTGTTTTATTTGTGGGAGGAGAGAAATACTGAGTAATGTTTAGACTGTTAAAATACATTTAACATGTATATTAAAAATCCATTGCTGTCCATTAATATTTATTAAATGAATAAAGTGTAATAGGAAGGAAGGAAGAGAAAGGAAAGAAAGGAAAGAAAGGAAAGAAAGAAAGAAAGAAAGAAAGAAAGAAAGAAAGAAAGGGAGAAAGGGAGAAAGGGAGAGAGGGAGAGAGGAAGGAAGGGAGAGAGGAAGGAAGGAAGAAAGAAAGAAACTCAGTGTCTCAAATAGAAGATTAAAAAAGGGGGGAAATATTAACACAAAATAGATTGTAAAAATAAATCCAAATATATCATTGAACACAATAAATAGAAAAAAAAGCAGCTGTACTTATCAATTATTAAGGGACATAAAACTGTTGTGCTACAAGTTTTCTCCCAGTTTGTCAGTTTTCTTTTGATTTCAGTTTTGGGATATTTTTTGTCATGACTTTTTTAAAATAATGTAGTCAAATTTACCAATCTTTTCCTTTATTGTCTTTAGATTTTCAGTAATAGTTGAAAAGCCTTTCTCCACACTGAGGTTAAGGAAGAACCCACCCATGTTTTCTACTAGTATTCGGGGTTTCATTAATCCATTTGAAGTATCGATATTGAATCCATATCCTTGAATATAAGGTATGGAGCTAATTTTATCTTTTTTTTTCCAAATGGCAAATGAACTGTCTGGCACCGTTTATTATGTCTATTCTGGTCCCAGTGTTTTGAGATATCTTTATTATATAACAAATTTTCATTCGTACATAGCTGTATTTCTGAGCTATTTTTTATGCCAGTGTAATTATTTATTCATATATCCATACTACACTATTTATACAGGCTCTGTAGTTATGTTTAATGTCCTGGTGTTCATGCATGTTTATTAATTTCTAACTTGAACTTTAGGATCAAATTGGCTAACTCCATAAAAAAAGCTTGTTGGAATTTTTATGAGGATTGTGTTCAATTTAGAAATTAATTTAGGAATAACTGACATCGTTATAATGTTGAGTCATCGTAGTCAAGGAAAAGGATGTCTTTTCATTTGATTGAGTTAACTTTAATGTCTGCTGGAAATACTTTAGAATTTTCCTTGCATTAGTTTTATACATTTCTTGTTATGTTTGTTCCTAAGTATTTAATTTCTTTGCTTCAGTTGTAAGTGGATTTCCTCTGTAACATTGTATCCTCTAATCAATTTCTTGTTAGTTGTCAATTATGATAACTTACTGAATTTTTTTGTTATTTGAGTTAGTTCTATTATTGATTCTCTAGGATATTGAGGCTTAATATCAGGTCTTCCACAAAAAGAGGTTTTTTTTTTTTCCTTTCTCTTTACTAATTCTTATGCTTAGAACTGATTTCTCTTAATTACAGTATCTAATACTTTCAGTACAATATTGAGAAGGGCATCCTTTTGCCTTATTTCTGATTTTAGTGGAAATTATCTATTTGTGGTTAATTAGATCTGTATTTTCTTTCTGGGGAAAATGTCTTTATTAAACATATATTTATATTTACATAAAAATAAATGTATAAAATATATAAATGCATATATATTCTTATTAAGGAAATATCAGTCATCCCTCAATTTTTTTATTTTTTAACATTTTTTATTGATTTATAATCATTTTACAATGTTGTGTCAAATTCCAGTGTAAAGCACAATTTTTCAGTTATACATGAACATATATATATTCATTGTCACCCCTCAATTTTTATTGAGTGTTAAATTTTGCAAAAACATTTTCAGCATCTATGGAGGTAATCATATGAATTTTGCAATTTGAATTTATTAGTATGACATATGATGTTAATGGGTTTACTAATATTGGACCAACCTTGCATTCCTGGAATAAATGCCATTTTGATATTGTATTATTGTCTTATGTTGATTTTGTTCCTTAGTATTTTATCTAGTATTTTTGTATTTATATTTTTAAGTGATATGTGTCTGTAATTTTCTTTTATGTACTGTTTTTTTAATCACATTTAGATGTTAATGTTAACCATATCTCATACTAAAAAATCAGAGTTTTGCTCCATTTTTAATGTACTGGACAACTTATAGAGCATTGGGGCTGTCTGTGTTTGATGATTTGGTTAAATTCCCCTGTGAAATAATTTGACCCTTATACTTAGTCACATATGCTACATTCTTCTATGAAAATAGGACTATTTAAGATTTCTAACTTAGGGTCCATTTTAATAATCAATGTTTGTATTGAAAATTATCCACTTTATCTCAGTTTTTAAGTTTATTTGTACAAAAGTCTGAAAAAAGTGTCTTAAATTTTTTTTCTTTCATTGACCTTTCCTCCTTGTCAATTCTTAATGTATTTATTTGTGATTTCTCCCCTTTTCTTGACTAATTTTGCTAGTTATTTGTCTCTTTTGTTCTTTTTTTTAAATCAGGAATTTGTTTACAAATTAGGCTTACTATTTTTCTCTCACCACCTCATTTTTCTGCTTTTATCTCTATTATTTCATTTTTGATCTTTTTTCTTTTATTGTTCCTTTTTGTAGTTTTCTGAGCTGAGTTTTTTCATTTTGCTCATTAAAAATATTTAGTGTTGTGATTTTTTTCTGATCACTACATTAAATATACCTCATACTCATTAGAATAAAGTAGTGTTTTCATATTCATTACTTTTTAGACATTCTGTCATTTCAATTTGTATTTCCCCTTTTCATTCAGAAGTGTTTTAATATAAAGTTTTAAAATTTCTAGGTAGAAAGGCCTTCTTATTTTTGTCGATCACTTCTAATTTTATTTCCTTATGTTCACAGACTGTTGAAATATGTCTTATTTCCTAGAACTTATTAATTTTCTCTGTAAACTATTACTTGCTAATTTTTTGTGAATATTCCATAGGCATTTGAGAGGAAGGTATACTTTCCATCACCAGGGTAGAGAGTTTAATGTATATCCATAAAAACTACCTTATGTTTTTGTGGTTTTGTACTTTCATCTCCATATTTGTTTTTTAACCTTTCTCTTGTACTAGGAGAAGTGTATTAGTCTCTGATTATTAGTGTCTTTCTGTCTGTCAGAAAGGTGGTTGCCATGTTATTTGGTGCAAAAATATTTATAATTTTAATATTTCCATTATGAATTGTGGCTTTTAAGCTTTAAAAGTATTTTTCTTTGTCATGTTTAATATTTTTTGACTTGAATTCTTTGTCTTGGATCAGAATTACTTCTCTTACTTTCTCGTTTTCATATATCCATTATACCTTTGTCCTTCTCTTTATTTTTAACCTTTCTGAATAACTTTGTTTTAGGTGTGTTCCTAGTAGACAGAATATAGTTGGGTCTTAGTTTGTAAGCTTCATGGAAACTTTTTACACCTATACACATTCTTGATGACTTATATGTTTGGCCTCAACTCGGTCATAATATTATATGATTGTGTGTATTGTGCGATATGTCCCATTTTTTGCTCTCCACAAAATGTGTAACTTTTGCTTTTTAATCTATAATTTTTCTTTAATGTTGGTATTTGGGAGGGTTTGTAGTGTTGTCTCATAGTTACCTTTGGGCATACACTGCTCTTAGAGCCTTTTGTCTCTTGTTTCTTACTTAACTTGTTGCTGTTTTGTTTATCAGATTTTATTCATCCTCTTCAACTCTAACCTTTTGCCTTTACAATAATCAATGATCTAATTCTACTTTTCTTTTCCTTCTCTCTTCTCCCATCTTTTGTTTCATTATTTATATAAAGAATTCTTGTATATTAATACTGAAAAGCCAAACAGCAAAATAATTAGATGGTTTAAAAAAATGAGAATATACAACTAATGGAAGAAAAGATTTCCAATGACCAATACAAATATGAATAGAAACTTAAATTCACCAGCAATCAGAAAAGTACCAATCAAAATAATATATATATATATATATAATTTTTTTTTTTTTGGTCTGGCAGTGGCAAAAATTAAAGCCTGGCCAATGTATTTTGGGGAAAATGAGACAAAAACAATGCCATCATACATTTCTGTTGGTGGAGGGGGGTCTAAATTGGTCTGACCACTTTATAATTTTGTAGTATTATGTCTCATGACTGAGCAATTATAGTTTGTAAAGTAGGTTATAGAGAAACTGCTCCAGAAGACAAATACAGAAATATTAATTGAAGTACTTTTGCCAGAAGTAAAAAATTGGGAATGACCTAAATATTTATCAATTGGTCTATATAAAAATGCAATTATATATGTATATAATAAATTCTCTCCAGCAATGGAAAAACATATACTAGAGTGTATCTCCATATTTAGTTTTTAAAAGGTAAATAAAACGAGTGGTAACTAGCGTGCAGAGGTAGAGTGTAGGCTCCATACTTGCAGTGTTAATATTGATGCTTTTTAACCCTCAACAAGTTCATCTTTATTTAGAAGATCACAGTGTCCCCTCATTTTAAAAATAATAATGATTATATCACTTATCTCATGGTTTTACTGTGAGAATTAAATATATAAATATATTGAAAATTTTTTTTGAAGTTCCTAGTTCATAGAAAATGTTCTATAACTGTTAGCTATCACTGTAATTTAAAACCAAAAGCTAAAAAATACATAATTTTGAATAAAAACTAAGATGAAGGTTATATTACCACATGAATATCAAAACATGTGAATAATTACTATATACTTTTTATGAATCCAGTGTATGTAAAATTATTAAAAAATGACTTGGAAGAAAACCACATACCAAAGTATGAATAGGGATTGTGTGTGCTGAAAATGGGGAAAACAGGGAAATGGGAATGTCATTTAAAAGGATTTTAGTTCTATCTATTGCTGATTAATTAAAAGAGGGAAAAAAGAAAAGCCAGAAAGCAAATATCACAATTTGTGAACAGCGTATACTTCTGGGTGGTAGAACTAGAAATTGAACTTGTACATAACTTTAAAAATTTATCAGAAAGAAAGAAACAAATCAAGGAACATATAAGGTGTGCTCCTTGCTGGCCTGAAGGTGGAACTCTGCGGCATTGAGGGAGATGAATGAGTGAGTGGATGGGATTCCTGATGCCTGTTCACCACCTACCACACATCCCAGAAGTCTCCAGATTGGAGGTTCTCCTTGTGCCATCACTGGTCGTAAAATTCAACTCAATAAATGTGTTGTTCATCGTAGCTTAAAAAAATCAATGCATGATTTAGCTAAGAAAATGAATTAGAAATGAATCAGAGCAGTTGTGTTGGGGGGGAGAGAGTGTGGAGAGAGCCGTGTGGGTAGGAGAACTTTTATTCTGATGATAATTTTCAGTTGCTCTCACTGCTCCCATCCTCACAGCTAATTCCTGCCTCCCCTACTATCTAGCATCTGGGAGTCTGAACCTCCGTGGCATCCTGCGAGGCAGACAGACACCTATTTGGGGTGTTCTCTGAGTTCTTTCCCTTATTTCTTTAGTTACCACTCCTTTTAGTTCCCTTTTAACTTCTCATAAAGAGATGGAAACCACCCAGAACATGATGGCCTATTTCCCTTTCTCTATTCTATTATAGCTTCATACATTTTTCATACATTTACTGTCATTTTGAGGGATGTTCAAAGGGAAAGAGGAAAAAAATGTTCTATTTACTTTAAAAAGAACTTCACACTTATTTTACATGAGGGTGATGATTAATTTTATGTGTCAAGTTGACTGGACAACGAGGAATCCAGATATTTGGTCAAACGTTATTCTGGGTGTGTATCTGAGAGTATTTCTAGATGAGATTAACATTTGAATCTGAAGACTGAGTAAACCTGTTTGCCTTCCCCAACGTGGATGAGCCTCATTCAATTGGTTGAAAGCCTGAATAGAACAAAAAGTCAGAGGAAGGGACAATGCATCCTTCCTTCCTGCCTGTCTTCACTGGGACATGGGGCTACTCCTGCCTTCAGACTCAGACTTCGACTCAGACTGGGACTTATACCTTTGCTTCCACTTCTCAGGCCTCTGGACTAGGACCACATGCCATTGGCTTTCTTGGGTCTCCAGCTTGCTGACTGCAGATCTGGTGACTTTTCAGCCTCCATAATCACGTGAGCCAATTCCTTATGACAAATCTCTGTAGATTTCTCTGTATAACCTTAATACAATGAGCAGCCTCTTTTATATGCTCTCTGGTTATCCACCCTTAGGAAGCTTTTTAAACAAATATATGTTGGATTAGTATTTATTTCTACTGCAGTTTGCTTTTTCTTTCTTTTTTTTTCTTCTCGCATTTTGAGTTCTAGTCTATCTTTTAGTATGACTGAGATAATTTTAATTTTTTGAAGAGTCCGCTCATCACATAAACTCTTCTGAGACAGTCAGAAACCTGCTTTGCACTTCAGCCCTGGCCAAGGCGTCACTCTCCAATATCTCACATTAATTTCTTTTTCCCATATTATTCTGTACTCAAGACCCCTTGGGTTTCATACAGTAATTTAGGCTCCTGCTCCAAGGAGTCTCCTCTGCTAATTTTATACACATTCCCACTATAAGACTCAATGGTCAACAATGGTGTTCATATCTCTGTGAATACCGAGTATTCTGTCACTCAGATTAATTGATTTGCTGATGTTTATGTTGTCAGTAAATGGCAGAACTTGGACAGTTGCATTTAGTTCAAGCAATATTTGTAAATGTCTATGTGCCTGATGTTTACAACGTTCCTGGGGTAGAGGTAAATCCAATATAGCTCCTTACTTAAAAAAAAATGTGTGTTATAGAACTATGGCTTTCAGACCTTTTTGATTATGATTTATCATTAGAAATACAGTTTATCTAATGACCTTGTTCACACATACATATGGAAAATTAAGTAAAAAATTTCAGAAAACTGTTTAACTTTCTTCATGCAACATAATTGGATATTTGCCTATTCTGGTCTATTTATTTAACTTAAAGCACCAGGTCATAATATGCTATATTGACTTTACAGGTCCTGAGCAACCATTAAAACAGTTTAAAACAAATAATTTCAGATACTAGGGAACATAATGAGAATCATTTTTAATTCCAAATTGAGAACCTTTCTTACAGATTATGTGATGGTACTTATTTTTAGCTTGGACTCATAGCCTACACCTTAGGCATTTGCATTTACATATTAATTTATCAGCCTCTTAGATCCTGACTGGATGAAACACAAATAAGGTAAATTTTGATGGAAATAATCCTTGAATGATAAGAGGAAGGAAAGTGTTGAAGGGGAAGGGATGACAAACCTAGCCAAGGATGGTTGGGTTCATAGGGTGGTGGTCCAGAGAATTACCTAAACTAGTCATTAAAGTAAAGAATAATCTGAAGACCGCTTACAGAATTAGGGGAGCTTGGAGGGTGGATCAAATCTAGTGGATAGAATCATAGAAAGTATTTTGTTTCTTCCATCACTCAGCTCAGGGGTTATTTCCTCCAAAAGAAAAGAAAAAAAAAAAGCTTTTCTTGTGGCCCTTGAAGGCTTACAGCATCCTGGGCTTGCCTCCATCAATCCCTTATATCATATTGGTATGATGTTTTGGGGTCTTGAGAGCAGGGAGTGGCTTCTTCTTTGAATCCTAGCATCTAGCTGAGCACCTGGCACATTGCAGGGCTCACGTATGTGTCCCCTGGACTTCCCTAAATCTGTTTCCTCCACTGAAAAACAAAGTCAGGCTGCCTGCTCTGCAAGGGCCCTTGCGGTCCTAACGGTCTGTGACTTCGACAGATCTGAAGCAGCCCGGGGCACTCTGCTTCATAACAAACCCCCACAATTTCGCTGTGGTTGGCTCAAGATTATGAGTTAAGACAAGAATGGCCTGTGCCTGCTTTACGCCTGCCCTTGCCCTGGCAGAATAAGCCACCCGTGCGCTGGCTGATAAGAACACTTGAGAGCCTGATGCAGCAGCGCCCGCAGCAGAGCAGAGATTCCAGCCTCCACCTCCCACATGACTGCTGCTGCTCTCCAGGCCGCAGCTTCCTCCATGGCCCTGGATTGGCCCACGGAGTGACAGAGGGCTGGGAGGGAGCCTCTGTATAATCCTTGGAGGAAAAGGCAGTCCCAGACAGTTTTGAAGTTTTCAGAGACTTTGCTCTGCTGATAAGAATTTGTGCTCAAAGCTGAGGAGCTAAGCCACCTGCCAAAATGTGCAAAGGACTTGCAGCCTTGCCCCACTCGTGCCTGGAAAGGTGAGAAAAAGTTGTTTTGGCTTACCAGATGGAGGAATGGAGGATCTTCACTTAGGGGAGGATGCCCCGAGGCAGTCCAAGGTCACTGGAGTTTGTGGTGAAACGGGTGAAACAGGTGCTCAGTGGTAGACTGGAGATTGCCTCCTCTTTGCTAACAACAAAGAGGTTTTGAAAGATCTGAGCTAGGAGACGAATACAATGTGAGCTATACCATACATCACTGAATGCGTCATTTCCTCTGAGGAGATGCTATTTTATAGCTGCTTGTTCCGAGTCAGAACTGTATGGTTAAGAACAACACCAAATTACTGGGATTTGAATTCTGTCTCCACTATTACTCTTTGTGTGGTATGGGGCAATTTATTCTGTATCTCAGTTTCCTTATCTGTAGAATGGATCTACTGAGAGTATCTATCTCACTAGCTGGTTATGAGGATTGAATGAATGACTGTACGTGAAAAGCCCAGAACACTGTCTGGCACATGTTAGAACTATATAAATGTTAACCTTGCAGGGTGACACCTTTTAGGACAAGATGTGAGAGTCGCAGGCTGAGACCGGAGCTGCTTGGAGGTGCACAGAAGAAATGGATTTCTTGTGTGCCAAGAACAAGCTGTCTCCCTCTCTGATCAGTTTCTTTGGGGAAAAGTTGTAGAAAGAGCAAAATGTGAAACTTGGCAGAGCTGGTCTTTCTTAGCAGGATTAGGCAGCTACCTTGTGACAATCTTGTTAAAGGCTCAGCAAAGGGCCCAGGCCATTCTGTAGTAGATTTTAGTATTACTGCTGAATGTCGGTTAGACCGTGCCGACTGGTGTTATCAGTCGCCCGCGCACTTGTTGAGGCCAGCTCCGTCTCACAGCTCAGGGGTCAAGTAGCTGACCTGGAGTCACACAGCTAGTAAGGGGACCCAGAGCTGGGGCCCAGGCTGCTGGGCCCAGCACCTGGACTGATTTAAAGCTCTCTGGGGGATAAAGGGATGGGGCAGAGCAGCAGAGACGCGGAGGTGAATGAGGTGTGATGCCAGGAGAGAAAGACTTGAGTAACCAGAGTTGCCCTGCAGACTAGAAAGTCCGGGTCCTGGTCTGAGGACTGGAAGTGCTGGGTGTGGCCCTGAGGATGGCAGGACTGCACTCTTGGGGGGACTCAGGGCCACCTTCCTCTTTGCTGTGGGGTGGCCTAGGGGCAAATGATGTTGTTTGGAAATGACATGACTGTTTTGTAAGAAAGATACAAAAAGAATGCATTTTCTAATGTAAACAAGTTAGAAAATACAGAGAAGTCCCAAGAAAATATTAAAGATGCCTCGGAAGTCCCCTGCCCAGAACTGAGCTCCCTCAACACCCGGCCCCCGTCCTCTGCCTGCATGGCGGTCACGGTCAGCCCGCCTGGTGCCCTGGCTCTGAGATCAGATCCACTTGGCCCCAGTGAGCTCACCTGCAGAAGCAGGTGGTGCTGCCCTGCTGGGATCAGGGAGTCGGCTGCAGCGAGTGTTTGGAGTGGTGACGCCCACACCCAGAAGGGCGGGTGACTTGATGGCTTTTTTTTTCTTTCCTTCGTGAATAAGCCTACATTTCAGTGCTCTTTTATCATCTCCTCTTTGCATCTAGTAATACATCATGTCCATCCGTACTTGTGAGTAAGCATTGGCTTGATGGTCTGTGCCGCCTGCCGGGCGGGCTGTAATGTTGTTATTTATTTAGCCAGTTCCTGTGAGTATACGTTTAGATGACAAGTTTTCACTTTTGTTAAAAGTGGAGCAGAGTGAACGTTCTGGGCTGGCGTCCTTTTGAACTTGTGGGATTGCGGAGTCCGAGGAAAGAAGCGTGGCAGAGCTTGTCAGTCTCCTGCAGAAAGCCAGGCCCGGCCCCGCCCTCACCAGTGAGCGGTAACTTTGGCCAGGGGCCTCTTGCCCTGGGACAGTGTGATCCATGGGCCATGCTGTGAAGTTGGCCAGGTTCCAGCCCTTGCCTGGAGGGGGAGGCTTTGCAGCTGGATAGCAGGCACCCCCAGGAAGACAGTAAGTTGTTTCCCACTGAAGACTGAGGGTCCTGTAAGCCACTGATAGTGGGATCCATGCAGGTGTGTGTTTGGGTGGAGTAGGGGGCAGGGAGGGCTGCCCAGTGTGGCTCTCCTTGGGTTTTTGGGACAGAAGAGGAATGACCCGAGGGACCTCACAAAGGGGTGGGGGGAGTCAGAGCAGGCCGGGCAAGCTGGGGCAGGCGCTTCAAATTTGCGATCTGCAAGTCGAGAAGATACTGTGAAAAAAAAGTTCTGAAATTTTGTGATGGATGTCCTTACCACTGAGTAGTTCCCTTCCCTGTGGCTGAAGTGTTTCTAGAAACTTCTGCCACCTTTGGCTGCTTTGGGTGGAATTGCCATCCCACGCCTGGAGCCTGTCCTGGGCAGCCAGGCATTACCATCTCCTCCTGCAAAGCCACCCACTGGGTACTTCCCTCTGACCATGGGTTAGGATGAAGCAGCCACTCTAGAGATGTCTTTTCCAAAGTTTTGCAGCTACAGAGGTTGTACCACCACTTGAGTTTTTGGAATGTCCCGTCTGAGACAGTTGATGTTGAACAGAAACCACATTCTTCTGAACATGAAACTAGTCGCTCTTTTGCTGTGAGGAATGCAGTTTGTGTGAATCATTTCATTTCACTCATACCGTTTTTTAAAGCTGGTAAGAAAAGATGAGTGGCGTGCACACCTGCATGACCTGATTAGCAAAGTGCATTTATTTGGAAAGGCAGCTGCTGGAGGCTGGGACACACTGGTGGCCTGGAGATTCAGATGCAGCCGTCTTTGATCAGAACCATCTTTTACAAAGTGTTTGGTAGACTCCTGACTTGGAACAATCTGAGATTTTGATGAGAAACTGGATTTAAAGGAGCCCAGGTGTGTTTACTAACTTGATGTGGGTCACCTGGGTTAGTGTCTCCACTATGGGAGTGGGAGAATTGGCTTTCCATCCCTGAAGAGTGGTGAGGTGGTGTAGGGGGCAGGCCTGGGGTCAGACGCTGGGTTTTGGACACCAGCCTCACTGTTAGACACTGACTTGGCTTCTGGAAGGTTCCAAGCTTTCACATTAGTGTTCTTATCTGGGAAATAGAGGTGATGATGATAATGGTTGCTGGAAGGAAGAATCCTTGTGAGATGTCAGCACATTCCTGGGGTCACGGGTGCCCTGACTCACTCTCTTCTTGGCCCCAGGAGGGCTCCTGCAATGATGATGGGGCAGTCAGTTCTCCCTCATGCGTCCCCTTGGTCTCTCACAGGTGAAGACTGAGGCTAAGACTAAAGGTAACCAGAGGGGGAGGAGGTGACCATGGGCTGGGGAGGGGTCCCGCTGGGTGGGAGGAGCTGCCTCCAGTCCCATGTCAGGTGGTCAGATGCCTGGTGACCATTGTCGGTGGTGCCCTGGGACACACTGCTTCTTAGACCTGAGATAGATGACTTCTACCCAGGGGCCCCTCCCCACCTCTCTCTGGGCTGCACACCAGCTTCCAGATCCAGACATGGGGTCCCATGGACCCAGAGGCCATGAAGGATGCAGAAGGGCTGATGGAAAGTAGACAGGGTGAGACCGTGTCAGCCCTGAGGGAAGCCCTATTGGCCACTGACAGGGTCAAAGATTGGGATGAGAATTCTGCTTCTCCTGGTAACCCCACAGCCAGCTGGAGGTTGGATCTCATTTTCTGCTCCTCCAGGAGCACTTCCTCCCTGCAGACACCCATCACCCCCACACCTGGAGGTAGGGCTGGCATGAGTGTCATCAGGGTCCTTGATTGCGGTCGAGGTCCCAGTGCAAGGGAGCGCTGTCCTAGCGGAGGTGGAGGTGGAGGTGAAGGTGGAGGGCAGGGTAGGGCTGAGCGCTACCTGTGCCTCAGTTTGCTCCTGTCTGAAATGAAGGGCCAGGGCCGTGGCCTCAAGGGCTCTGAAGTTTCCCAGACTTGACATTTGTGTAGCTCTGAGAGCCGTGCCTGGCGTCTGGCCGAGGATGCCCACTCTCTCCTCTGCTGCCCAGAGCCCACCTGGGTGGACATAGGTGTGGCCGGCCCCCGTGGCTGTGCCCAGACTTGGCCTGCAGCAGGTGCTCACAAGCCTGCCTGTATCCCTCAGTCTGTCCAGCACGCAGTGACACAGGTGTCTCCAGCAGGGACATGACTGGGTAATCGTGACAATAGAGCCCAAAGGGAGGCTCTGGCAGTGGGGGCAGCACCATCCAGTGACAGCTGGGAGCATAAGGAAGCGGTGCCTGCACCGCCCAGCGGCATCTGTCTAGACCACGACCTACTGTGTGGTCACGGGGAAAGTAGAAGTGTGTGTGTGAGGCCTGGCCCATGGCCTGCTTTGCAGACCTGGGAAGGACCCGTTCCCAGGACCAGGGACCAGGCCACATTTGTGTAAGGTCAGCCCACTGGGCGCACTCTCCCACCCTAGAGGGCAGCAGCCACCCCGAGGGACCCGACAGATCGGCCTGCAAGAACCTCTTCAGGTGAAGGTTTGCCTCCTAAGGGCTCGAGCTCAGGGTCTCGAGGTGAGGAGTCAAGTGCAGACCATCCCTAGCAGAGCCCTCCTGGGAGACGATGGTCATCTGGGACCCGCTGAATGAGAAAGGACAGTCCTGCATCTTTCTTGGGTCCTGCCTGGGCATGGGTCAGTGTTAGCAGGCGATGAAGTTTCCTTGTGCCATTGTGATGGAGCCTTGGCATTCTGGCCCGACGTCCTCCACAGGGCCAGGGTGGCAGGACCCTGGTGAGGGTGCGGGGGGTGGAGCAGGTGGCCTAGTTTATGTGGTGTAAGAATGTTTTAGAACGTCTTTCAGGTTTTCCAGTTGGCTGGTTTCCATAAATCGGGAGAATCAACCTCCTGACTCAAGACACCCCCGCATCCGCTCCTGCATCATTACTAACCCACACCCTAGCGGTGGTCCCAGAGGGGAGGGGCCTACTGGGGGGTGCAGGAGACAGAGCAGGGCTGGTTCCCCCCTCAGCTGGGTTTTCCACCTGGAAGAAGACAGCGTGATGGTGATGCACAAACTGACACTTGTGCACGTCTGACAGGTTCTGAGTCATCCGGAAGATGACGCAGGGATCAGACGGGACTTCCCTGCTGTGGGACTCTGAGCACAAAGACAGAGCTTACTCAGGCCCTGGGACTGTTAGACTGGGCTCTGGGACAGGCTGCATGTTCACAGAATTGGGGTCTGGCCACGATTAGCACGTGAAAAGTGGGTGTTCTATTCCCCATGTGGAGGCCACTGGTTACTTGATTTGCTTGGTTTTGCTTTGGCCCCAGGAAGAGCTAAGCATCTCCCTTCTGTCTTCTGGCTGTGGTGTCACAGGGGGAAGAGCAGTGCCTCCCCCGAGGTTATGCACAGAGTTACTGAAAGGGCTTCATTTTGTACATCACATCCTTAGCCCACCTGGATTTCCCTTTCAAATAGTAAAAATGCTATTTCAAGTGGAAACAAAACAAATCACCACCAGCCCCTGCTTAAGCCATGTGGGCAGGCACGCAAAGCCACCTTTCCTGTGGCTTCATTGACAGGGAACACCCAGGAGAGGTAAAGACACCCAGAGGGGAAGTGGACTCGGGGCTGTCAGGGGCTGGAGGGGGCGGGGGAGTGCGTGCTCTGGAACCAGGGTTTTACTTTGAAGAAAGGAACAGTGTGAGCCTGCATGGTAGTGAAGGTCGCACAGCATCGTGAAGGCACCTAGTGCTCCTGAGTTGCACAATTTCAGAGGGACAAAGTCTATGTTTTATTAAAAGAAAGTTAAAAAAGAAAAATAAAGGATGACATAACCGATCTGAAACAAACAGAGGGAAGCGAAGAAAAGCCAAACTCCAACAAGTGCAGGGGAAGGGAAGTCAAGTTCGGGTGGGGGAGGGGATTCATGGTGGGATTTTGAAGAAGAAGGTGTGGGTGGGCACAGAGGGGGCTCAGCCCCAGGGGCTGGTGACGCCTGAGCTGGTTCTCCGTGGCCCAGCGGTCCAGCTGCAGGTGCAGCATCTTCAGGACCTTCGGAAGCAGCAGGAGCTGCGGGACCTTCAGCAGCAGCCGGAGCTGCGGGACCTTCAGCAGTAGCAGGAGCTGCGGATCCCTCAGGAGCAGCAGGAGCTACTGGAGCGGCAGGAGCTGCAGGATCTTCAGGAGCAGCGTTAGCTGCTGGAGCTGCAGAAGCTGCAGGAGCAGCAGGAGGGAGCTCGGGGTCTCCTGCTGGATCCTGATGGCCCTGGCTTTGGTCTCTGGCATCTTCCCCTGCCCCCGCCTGCTCGGGATCTGTGACTGTTGGAAGTGGAGAGAGCTTTCAGTCTTGTGGAGGTGCTCATGCTGTGAGAGAGGAAAACTTTACCCATGTGCCTCCCTTTCCATGGGCCTCTTCAAGGACAGACATCTTCCCAGAGCTTCCCAGACAGCTCCCACCCAGCAAGTGCCCACAGGATGTGTTTTGTGACTGAATTCTTCTAGACAGGTGGTCTGAGGCCAATCTTTGCTCTGGTGCCAGCAGCAGCCTCTGGGGACGCCTCCCTGTGTGGCCCAGCCCTAGGCCCTCCCTCACCTACGCACATGCACCAGCCCCGCCCTTCTCACCTTCGGGCTCTGCCTCGGTGGGCTCCTGGTCCTCCGCCTGACTCCCAGGGAGGTGCTCCAGGTCAGAGGCGGGTCTGCTGAGCTGCCTGTCACCCGCGGGCAGGGCCCTGGCGTGACGCCTGGGCGGTTTCTGGGGAGGAAGCCGTCGTGGTGGCGGCGACCCCCCCGTGTGCAGACTCACCCGGAGCTCGTGCTGGCCCTGAGAAGCGTGCACCGGCCCCTCACTCGGGGAGGCGGCGTGGGTGTCGTCATCCAGCGGCTCCTGCAGTGTCCGGCTCTGCAATGACAGTGACCGGCAGCCGGCCCGGCCCGGAGGTCTCAGAGCCCTGCCCGGCCAGGACCACTCCTGTTTCTGCCCACTCGACCCTCTGCTGCCAGATCAGACTGGGACCTTGGTCAGCTCGGACGGCCACCCGGGAGGGAAGAGACACAGCCAGAGGGCATGGGCTTCGACTCGGGCAGCAGGGCCCTGCCCGGCTCGCCACAGCCCAGCCCGCCAGCTGGGACCCGGGGTGCGGACGTGACCGGCCCCCCAGGCCTCTGACCTGCTCGTGCTTGAGGCAGGGCACCCCCCCTCCCCCAAGCCCAACATGACTGCCCACCTCCACCAGCAAGGAGAAGGGGATGTGGGGCTATACCCGGGTGGGGTCTGAGTGGTGGCCCGGCCTGGGCGGGCCTGCCCCAGGCCTCCCTGGGTTACCTTTGGGTCCCTGTGGCCAAAAGGCCAGAGGCGCCTGGGGTGAGAGCTGACCCAGCGCCGGCACCGCTGGCCCAGCCCCTCGCTGCGGGCCTTCCGGGGGCCGCGGCCTCGGGGTGTTGGGACACAGCAGAACATGTCTGAGTGGAGCTGAGTTCCCCAGCCAGGTGAGCTGAGTAGGGGCTTCTCCACAGAGTGGGTGCCTTGGTGACCTCAGTAATAAGTTCTGTTGGGTTCTAATTGCCAGGGAAGTGAGGTCACTTCCTGGGGTCCCCTTCCCCAAGCTTCCTCCTTCCACAGAGGTCCCCAAGGGCCTCTCTGGGCTGCTGACTGCTCACCTCCCACCCCGTGCCATGTCCGCACACAGTGACACCAACTCAGCCCCCCTCCCCAGAACCCTGCGGAGGCCTGGATGCAGCCAGGGCGCCAGCTCTGAGGACGCAGCTGGGTTCAGACCCCTCGTCAACAGTGCTGTCACCCTGGACAAGCCACCTGCCTCTCAGGGTCTCCCCAGTCCCCCATCGGCACAGTGGGGATCATTCTGGCCCCTCCTTCCTGGGGAAGCCATCGTGTCTCCAGAGCCACAAACACCTACCGCACCTGTCAGCCCTGCGGGCTGGCATCACAGGGAGCTCGTGCGCAGACTCAGCGAAGGGAGGGCCCCACAGAGGGCTGGCGGAGCGCAGAGCACACCCCACACAGGCTGGGGTCTGCCCTGGGGTCCGGAGAAAGTCACTCCCCTCGCCGCCTGCTTCCCAGCTCCCTGTCGGGGCGGGGGCGGGGGCGGGGGCGGGGGGAGAAACTGAATGTAACTGTGACTTCGTTCTCGCTGGCATACCACCTCCTGGGTCATTCTGTCATGTTTAGATTCAGGCCCAGTGTCTCATCTCGGCCTCTGGGGTGGGCTGCCCCACAATGCTCTCTGCTTTTATGCCTTCTGGTCACGTGTCCTTGTGTGACCCCCACACCCTCCCCTGCAGTGCGGATGGACATTGGGACCGGGTCCTGACATGCAGAGTGGCGTGTGAAAATGGGCGTGACTTCCGCTCGTTCCCAGCTCCAGTGTTCCTTCTCCCTCTCTCTGTCTCTCAGCGCCTGTCTTGTCTCTCTCTCTCTCTCTCTCTCTCTCTCTCTCTGTTTCTCTCTCTCCCTCTGCCTCTCTGTGTTTCAGTCTCTCTGTCTCTTTTCCTGGATGTATGTGCGTATACATTTACGTGCGTATCTGTGTATTTACATGTTTATATTGTTAGGGCTCAGGGCAGGTCACTTCTGAAAGTGCCTTGATGACACACTGATTCTTTTCATGTTACTGAAGAAAAAACTTCCTTGCAAGTTGTGCGAGCACTTTGGTGGGGTCAGCTCTAAGGATCAGCACTGCTGGGGAAGGGCTGCGCCTGTGGCCCTTTGATGCGTCCTGCACACTGTTTCCCTGGAGGGGAATGTCTGTTCTCTCGTCCCTCCGGGGGATCTGCTGGGGCCTCTGCCTCCTCACGTTGCCACCAGGGCTGGCTGTCACCAGGCTAAAGATCTGCCAGCGTCATGGTGACAAGTGCTGTCTCCACAGTGTGTCCGTCTGCCTGTGTCCTCAGCCGAGAGGTCGAGCACGTCTAACACACACTGGCCACCTGCTCTGCCTCTCGTTGGAACTGCCCGTGTGTGTTCTGTTTGTTGAGAGCAACTGGGTTTCGAGAGGTTTTTGGACCCCGCGGATGTGTAGCCTTTCTCCAGCCTTGGGTTCTGAGGAACGCTTCTTCCGGGTCGTGGTTTGTCTTTCCGGCTATATTTCTGGGCTTTTGCTGGTTTCTTGATTTGCTTGGTTTTGCTTTGGCCCCAGGAAGAGCTAAGCATCTCCCTTCTGTCTTCTGGCTGTGGTGTCACAGGGGGAAGAGCAGTGCCTCCCCCGAGGTTATGCACAGAGTTACTGAAAGGGCTTCATTTTGTACATCACATCCTTAGCCCACCTGGATTTCCCTTTCAAATAGTAAAAATGCTATTTCAAGTGGAAACAAAACAAATCACCACCAGCCCCTGCTTAAGCCATGTGGGCAGGCACGCAAAGTCACCTTTCCTGTGGCTTCATTGACAGGGAACACCCAGGAGAGGTAAAGACACCCAGAGGGGAAGTGGACTCGGGGCTGTCAGGGGCTGGAGGGGGCGGGGGAGTGCGTGCTCTGGAACCAGGGTTTTACTTTGAAGAAAGGAACAGTGTGAGCCTGCATGGTAGTGAAGGTCGCACAGCATCGTGAAGGCACCTAGTGCTCCTGAGTTGCACAATTTCAGAGGGACAAAGTCTATGTTTTATTAAAAGAAAGTTAAAAAAGAAAAATAAAGGATGACATAACCGATCTGAAACAAACAGAGGGAAGCGAAGAAAAGCCAAACTCCAACAAGTGCAGGGGAAGGGAAGTCAAGTTCGGGTGGGGGAGGGGATTCATGGTGGGATTTTGAAGAAGAAGGTGTGGGTGGGCACAGAGGGGGCTCAGCCCCAGGGGCTGGTGACGCCTGAGCTGGTTCTCCGTGGCCCAGCGGTCCAGCTGCAGGTGCAGCATCTTCAGGACCTTCGGAAGCAGCAGGAGCTGCGGGACCTTCAGCAGTAGCAGGAGCTGCGGATCCCTCAGGAGCAGCAGGAGCTACTGGAGCGGCAGGAGCTGCAGGATCTTCAGGAGCAGCGTTAGCTGCTGGAGCTGCAGAAGCTGCAGGAGCAGCAGGAGGGAGCTCGGGGTCTCCTGCTGGATCCTGATGGCCCTGGCTTTGGTCTCTGGCATCTTCCCCTGCCCCCGCCTGCTCGGGATCTGTGACTGTTGGAAGTGGAGAGAGCTTTCAGTCTTGTGGAGGTGCTCATGCTGTGAGAGAGGAAAACTTTACCCATGTGCCTCCCTTTCCATGGGCCTCTTCAAGGACTGACATCTTCCCAGAGCTTCCCAGACAGCTCCCACCCAGCAAGTGCCCACAGGATGTGTTTTGTGACTGAATTCTTCTAGACAGGTGGTCTGAGGCCAATCTTTGCTCTGGTGCCAGCAGCAGCCTCTGGGGACGCCTCCCTGTGTGGCCCAGCCCTAGGCCCTCCCTCACCTACGCACATGCACCAGCCCCGCCCTTCTCACCTTCGGGCTCTGCCTCGGTGGGCTCCTGGTCCTCCGCCTGACTCCCAGGGAGGTGCTCCAGGTCAGAGGCGGGTCTGCTGAGCTGCCTGTCACCCGCGGGCAGGGCCCTGGCGTGACGCCTGGGCGGTTTCTGGGGAGGAAGCCGTCGTGGTGGCGGCGACCCCCCCGTGTGCAGACTCACCCGGAGCTCGTGCTGGCCCTGAGAAGCGTGCACCGGCCCCTCACTCGGGGAGGCGGCGTGGGTGTCGTCATCCAGCGGCTCCTGCAGTGTCCGGCTCTGCAATGACAGTGACCGGCAGCCGGCCCGGCCCGGAGGTCTCAGAGCCCTGCCCGGCCAGGACCACTCCTGTTTCTGCCCACTCGACCCTCTGCTGCCAGATCAGACTGGGACCTTGGTCAGCTCGGACGGCCACCCGGGAGGGAAGAGACACAGCCAGAGGGCATGGGCTTCGACTCGGGCAGCAGGGCCCTGCCCGGCTCGCCACAGCCCAGCCCGCCAGCTGGGACCCGGGGTGCGGACGTGACCGGCCCCCCAGGCCTCTGACCTGCTCGTGCTTGAGGCAGGGCACCCCCCCTCCCCCAAGCCCAACATGACTGCCCACCTCCACCAGCAAGGAGAAGGGGATGTGGGGCTATACCCGGGTGGGGTCTGAGTGGTGGCCCGGCCTGGGCGGGCCTGCCCCAGGCCTCCCTGGGTTACCTTTGGGTCCCTGTGGCCAAAAGGCCAGAGGCGCCTGGGGTGAGAGCTGACCCAGCGCCGGCACCGCTGGCCCAGCCCCTCGCTGCGGGCCTTCCGGGGGCCGCGGCCTCGGGGTGTTGGGACACAGCAGAACATGTCTGAGTGGAGCTGAGTTCCCCAGCCAGGTGAGCTGAGTAGGGGCTTCTCCACAGAGTGGGTGCCTTGGTGACCTCAGTAATAAGTTCTGTTGGGTTCTAATTGCCAGGGAAGTGAGGTCACTTCCTGGGGTCCCCTTCCCCAAGCTTCCTCCTTCCACAGAGGTCCCCAAGGGCCTCTCTGGGCTGCTGACTGCTCACCTCCCACCCCGTGCCATGTCCGCACACAGTGACACCAACTCAGCCCCCCTCCCCAGAACCCTGCGGAGGCCTGGATGCAGCCAGGGCGCCAGCTCTGAGGACGCAGCTGGGTTCAGACCCCTCGTCAACAGTGCTGTCACCCTGGACAAGCCACCTGCCTCTCAGGGTCTCCCCAGTCCCCCATCGGCACAGTGGGGATCATTCTGGCCCCTCCTTCCTGGGGAAGCCATCGTGTCTCCAGAGCCACAAACACCTACCGCACCTGTCAGCCCTGCGGGCTGGCATCACAGGGAGCTCGTGCGCAGACTCAGCGAAGGGAGGGCCCCACAGAGGGCTGGCGGAGCGCAGAGCACACCCCACACAGGCTGGGGTCTGCCCTGGGGTCCGGAGAAAGTCACTCCCCTCGCCGCCTGCTTCCCAGCTCCCTGTCGGGGCGGGGGCGGGGGCGGGGGCGGGGGGAGAAACTGAATGTAACTGTGACTTCGTTCTCGCTGGCATACCACCTCCTGGGTCATTCTGTCATGTTTAGATTCAGGCCCAGTGTCTCATCTCGGCCTCTGGGGTGGGCTGCCCCACAATGCTCTCTGCTTTTATGCCTTCTGGTCACGTGTCCTTGTGTGACCCCCACACCCTCCCCTGCAGTGCGGATGGACATTGGGACCGGGTCCTGACATGCAGAGTGGCGTGTGAAAATGGGCGTGACTTCCGCTCGTTCCCAGCTCCAGTGTTCCTTCTCCCTCTCTCTGTCTCTCAGCGCCTGTCTTGTCTCTCTCTCTCTCTCTCTCTCTCTCTCTCTCTGTTTCTCTCTCTCCCTCTGCCTCTCTGTGTTTCAGTCTCTCTGTCTCTTTTCCTGGATGTATGTGCGTATACATTTACGTGCGTATCTGTGTATTTACATGTTTATATTGTTAGGGCTCAGGGCAGGTCACTTCTGAAAGTGCCTTGATGACACACTGATTCTTTTCATGTTACTGAAGAAAAAACTTCCTTGCAAGTTGTGCGAGCACTTTGGTGGGGTCAGCTCTAAGGATCAGCACTGCTGGGGAAGGGCTGCGCCTGTGGCCCTTTGATGCGTCCTGCACACTGTTTCCCTGGAGGGGAATGTCTGTTCTCTCGTCCCTCCGGGGGATCTGCTGGGGCCTCTGCCTCCTCACGTTGCCACCAGGGCTGGCTGTCACCAGGCTAAAGATCTGCCAGCGTCATGGTGACAAGTGCTGTCTCCACAGTGTGTCCGTCTGCCTGTGTCCTCAGCCGAGAGGTCGAGCACGTCTAACACACACTGGCCACCTGCTCTGCCTCTCGTTGGAACTGCCCGTGTGTGTTCTGTTTGTTGAGAGCAACTGGGTTTCGAGAGGTTTTTGGACCCCGCGGATGTGTAGCCTTTCTCCAGCCTTGGGTTCTGAGGAACGCTTCTTCCGGGTCGTGGTTTGTCTTTCCGGCTATATTTCTGGGCTTTTGCTGGTTTCTTGATTTGCTTGGTTTTGCTTTGGCCCCAGGAAGAGCTAAGCATCTCCCTTCTGTCTTCTGGCTGTGGTGTCACAGGGGGAAGAGCAGTGCCTCCCCCGAGGTTATGCACAGAGTTACTGAAAGGGCTTCATTTTGTACATCACATCCTTAGCCCACCTGGATTTCCCTTTCAAATAGTAAAAATGCTATTTCAAGTGGAAACAAAACAAATCACCACCAGCCCCTGCTTAAGCCATGTGGGCAGGCACGCAAAGTCACCTTTCCTGTGGCTTCATTGACAGGGAACACCCAGGAGAGGTAAAGACACCCAGAGGGGAAGTGGACTCGGGGCTGTCAGGGGCTGGAGGGGGCGGGGGAGTGCGTGCTCTGGAACCAGGGTTTTACTTTGAAGAAAGGAACAGTGTGAGCCTGCATGGTAGTGAAGGTCGCACAGCATCGTGAAGGCACCTAGTGCTCCTGAGTTGCACAATTTCAGAGGGACAAAGTCTATGTTTTATTAAAAGAAAGTTAAAAAAGAAAAATAAAGGATGACATAACCGATCTGAAACAAACAGAGGGAAGCGAAGAAAAGCCAAACTCCAACAAGTGCAGGGGAAGGGAAGTCAAGTTCGGGTGGGGGAGGGGATTCATGGTGGGATTTTGAAGAAGAAGGTGTGGGTGGGCACAGAGGGGGCTCAGCCCCAGGGGCTGGTGACGCCTGAGCTGGTTCTCCGTGGCCCAGCGGTCCAGCTGCAGGTGCAGCATCTTCAGGACCTTCGGAAGCAGCAGGAGCTGCGGGACCTTCAGCAGTAGCAGGAGCTGCGGATCCCTCAGGAGCAGCAGGAGCTACTGGAGCGGCAGGAGCTGCAGGATCTTCAGGAGCAGCGTTAGCTGCTGGAGCTGCAGAAGCTGCAGGAGCAGCAGGAGGGAGCTCGGGGTCTCCTGCTGGATCCTGATGGCCCTGGCTTTGGTCTCTGGCATCTTCCCCTGCCCCCGCCTGCTCGGGATCTGTGACTGTTGGAAGTGGAGAGAGCTTTCAGTCTTGTGGAGGTGCTCATGCTGTGAGAGAGGAAAACTTTACCCATGTGCCTCCCTTTCCATGGGCCTCTTCAAGGACTGACATCTTCCCAGAGCTTCCCAGACAGCTCCCACCCAGCAAGTGCCCACAGGATGTGTTTTGTGACTGAATTCTTCTAGACAGGTGGTCTGAGGCCAATCTTTGCTCTGGTGCCAGCAGCAGCCTCTGGGGACGCCTCCCTGTGTGGCCCAGCCCTAGGCCCTCCCTCACCTACGCACATGCACCAGCCCCGCCCTTCTCACCTTCGGGCTCTGCCTCGGTGGGCTCCTGGTCCTCCGCCTGACTCCCAGGGAGGTGCTCCAGGTCAGAGGCGGGTCTGCTGAGCTGCCTGTCACCCGCGGGCAGGGCCCTGGCGTGACGCCTGGGCGGTTTCTGGGGAGGAAGCCGTCGTGGTGGCGGCGACCCCCCCGTGTGCAGACTCACCCGGAGCTCGTGCTGGCCCTGAGAAGCGTGCACCGGCCCCTCACTCGGGGAGGCGGCGTGGGTGTCGTCATCCAGCGGCTCCTGCAGTGTCCGGCTCTGCAATGACAGTGACCGGCAGCCGGCCCGGCCCGGAGGTCTCAGAGCCCTGCCCGGCCAGGACCACTCCTGTTTCTGCCCACTCGACCCTCTGCTGCCAGATCAGACTGGGACCTTGGTCAGCTCGGACGGCCACCCGGGAGGGAAGAGACACAGCCAGAGGGCATGGGCTTCGACTCGGGCAGCAGGGCCCTGCCCGGCTCGCCACAGCCCAGCCCGCCAGCTGGGACCCGGGGTGCGGACGTGACCGGCCCCCCAGGCCTCTGACCTGCTCGTGCTTGAGGCAGGGCACCCCCCCTCCCCCAAGCCCAACATGACTGCCCACCTCCACCAGCAAGGAGAAGGGGATGTGGGGCTATACCCGGGTGGGGTCTGAGTGGTGGCCCGGCCTGGGCGGGCCTGCCCCAGGCCTCCCTGGGTTACCTTTGGGTCCCTGTGGCCAAAAGGCCAGAGGCGCCTGGGGTGAGAGCTGACCCAGCGCCGGCACCGCTGGCCCAGCCCCTCGCTGCGGGCCTTCCGGGGGCCGCGGCCTCGGGGTGTTGGGACACAGCAGAACATGTCTGAGTGGAGCTGAGTTCCCCAGCCAGGTGAGCTGAGTAGGGGCTTCTCCACAGAGTGGGTGCCTTGGTGACCTCAGTAATAAGTTCTGTTGGGTTCTAATTGCCAGGGAAGTGAGGTCACTTCCTGGGGTCCCCTTCCCCAAGCTTCCTCCTTCCACAGAGGTCCCCAAGGGCCTCTCTGGGCTGCTGACTGCTCACCTCCCACCCCGTGCCATGTCCGCACACAGTGACACCAACTCAGCCCCCCTCCCCAGAACCCTGCGGAGGCCTGGATGCAGCCAGGGCGCCAGCTCTGAGGACGCAGCTGGGTTCAGACCCCTCGTCAACAGTGCTGTCACCCTGGACAAGCCACCTGCCTCTCAGGGTCTCCCCAGTCCCCCATCGGCACAGTGGGGATCATTCTGGCCCCTCCTTCCTGGGGAAGCCATCGTGTCTCCAGAGCCACAAACACCTACCGCACCTGTCAGCCCTGCGGGCTGGCATCACAGGGAGCTCGTGCGCAGACTCAGCAAAGGGAGGGCCCCACAGAGGGCTGGCGGAGCGCAGAGCACACCCCACACAGGCTGGGGTCTGCCCTGGGGTCCGGAGAAAGTCACTCCCCTCGCCGCCTGCTTCCCAGCTCCCTGTCGGGGCGGGGGCGGGGGCGGGGGCGGGGGGGAGAAACTGAATGTAACTGTGACTTCGTTCTCGCTGGCATACCACCTCCTGGGTCATTCTGTCATGTTTAGATTCAGGCCCAGTGTCTCATCTCGGCCTCTGGGGTGGGCTGCCCCACAATGCTCTCTGCTTTTATGCCTTCTGGTCACGTGTCCTTGTGTGACCCCCACACCCTCCCCTGCAGTGCGGATGGACATTGGGACCGGGTCCTGACATGCAGAGTGGCGTGTGAAAATGGGCGTGACTTCCGCTCGTTCCCAGCTCCAGTGTTCCTTCTCCCTCTCTCTGTCTCTCAGCGCCTGTCTTGTCTCTCTCTCTCTCTCTCTCTCTCTCTCTCTCTCTCTCTGTTTCTCTCTCTCCCTCTGCCTCTCTGTGTTTCAGTCTCTCTGTCTCTTTTCCTGGATGTATGTGCGTATACATTTACGTGCGTATCTGTGTATTTACATGTTTATATTGTTAGGGCTCAGGGCAGGTCACTTCTGAAAGTGCCTTGATGACACACTGATTCTTTTCATGTTACTGAAGAAAAAACTTCCTTGCAAGTTGTGCGAGCACTTTGGTGGGGTCAGCTCTAAGGATCAGCACTGCTGGGGAAGGGCTGCGCCTGTGGCCCTTTGATGCGTCCTGCACACTGTTTCCCTGGAGGGGAATGTCTGTTCTCTCGTCCCTCCGGGGGATCTGCTGGGGCCTCTGCCTCCTCACGTTGCCACCAGGGCTGGCTGTCACCAGGCTAAAGATCTGCCAGCGTCATGGTGACAAGTGCTGTCTCCACAGTGTGTCCGTCTGCCTGTGTCCTCAGCCGAGAGGTCGAGCACGTCTAACACACACTGGCCACCTGCTCTGCCTCTCGTTGGAACTGCCCGTGTGTGTTCTGTTTGTTGAGAGCAACTGGGTTTCGAGAGGTTTTTGGACCCCGCGGATGTGTAGCCTTTCTCCAGCCTTGGGTTCTGAGGAACGCTTCTTCCGGGTCGTGGTTTGTCTTTCCGGCTATATTTCTGGGCTTTTGCTGGTTTCTTGATTTGCTTGGTTTTGCTTTGGCCCCAGGAAGAGCTAAGCATCTCCCTTCTGTCTTCTGGCCGTGGTGTCACAGGGGGAAGAGCAGTGCCTCCCCCGAGGTTATGCACAGAGTTACTGAAAGGGCTTCATTTTGTACATCACATCTTTAGCCCACCTGGATTTCCCTTTCAAATAGTAAAAATGCTATTTCAAGTGGAAACAAAACAAATCACCACCAGCCCCTGCTTAAGCCATGTGGGCAGGCACGCAAAGCCACCTTTCCTGTGGCTTCATTGACAGGGAACACCCAGGAGAGGTAAAGACACCCAGAGGGGAAGTGGACTCGGGGCTGTCAGGGGCTGGAGGGGGCGGGGGAGTGCGTGCTCTGGAACCAGGGTTTTACTTTGAAGAAAGGAACAGTGTGAGCCTGCATGGTAGTGAAGGTCGCACAGCATCGTGAAGGCACCTAGTGCTCCTGAGTTGCACAATTTCAGAGGGACAAAGTCTATGTTTTATTAAGAGAAAGTTAAAAAAGAAAAATAAAGGATGACATAACCGATCTGAAACAAACAGAGGGAAGCGAAGAAAAGCCAAACTCCAACAAGTGCAGGGGAAGGGAAGTCAAGTTCGGGTGGGGGAGGGGATTCATGGTGGGATTTTGAAGAAGAAGGTGTGGGTGGGCACAGAGGGGGCTCAGCCCCAGGGGCTGGTGACGCCTGAGCTGGTTCTCCGTGGCCCAGCGGTCCAGCTGCAGGTGCAGCATCTTCAGGACCTTCGGAAGCAGCAGGAGCTGCGGGACCTTCAGCAGCAGCCGGAGCTGCGGGACCTTCAGCAGTAGCAGGAGCTGCGGATCCCTCAGGAGCAGCAGGAGCTACTGGAGCGGCAGGAGCTGCAGGATCTTCAGGAGCAGCGTTAGCTGCTGGAGCTGCAGAAGCTGCAGGAGCAGCAGGAGGGAGCTCGGGGTCTCCTGCTGGATCCTGATGGCCCTGGCTTTGGTCTCTGGCATCTTCCCCTGCCCCCGCCTGCTCGGGATCTGTGACTGTTGGAAGTGGAGAGAGCTTTCAGTCTTGTGGAGGTGCTCATGCTGTGAGAGAGGAAAACTTTACCCATGTGCCTCCCTTTCCATGGGCCTCTTCAAGGACAGACATCTTCCCAGAGCTTCCCAGACAGCTCCCACCCAGCAAGTGCCCACAGGATGTGTTTTGTGACTGAATTCTTCTAGACAGGTGGTCTGAGGCCAATCTTTGCTCTGGTGCCAGCAGCAGCCTCTGGGGACGCCTCCCTGTGTGGCCCAGCCCTAGGCCCTCCCTCACCTACGCACATGCACCAGCCCCGCCCTTCTCACCTTCGGGCTCTGCCTCGGTGGGCTCCTGGTCCTCCGCCTGACTCCCAGGGAGGTGCTCCAGGTCAGAGGCGGGTCTGCTGAGCTGCCTGTCACCCGCGGGCAGGGCCCTGGCGTGACGCCTGGGCGGTTTCTGGGGAGGAAGCCGTCGTGGTGGCGGCGACCCCCCCGTGTGCAGACTCACCCGGAGCTCGTGCTGGCCCTGAGAAGCGTGCACCGGCCCCTCACTCGGGGAGGCGGCGTGGGTGTCGTCATCCAGCGGCTCCTGCAGTGTCCGGCTCTGCAATGACAGTGACCGGCAGCCGGCCCGGCCCGGAGGTCTCAGAGCCCTGCCCGGCCAGGACCACTCCTGTTTCTGCCCACTCGACCCTCTGCTGCCAGATCAGACTGGGACCTTGGTCAGCTCGGACGGCCACCCGGGAGGGAAGAGACACAGCCAGAGGGCATGGGCTTCGACTCGGGCAGCAGGGCCCTGCCCGGCTCGCCACAGCCCAGCCCGCCAGCTGGGACCCGGGGTGCGGACGTGACCGGCCCCCCAGGCCTCTGACCTGCTCGTGCTTGAGGCAGGGCACCCCCCCTCCCCCAAGCCCAACATGACTGCCCACCTCCACCAGCAAGGAGAAGGGGATGTGGGGCTATACCCGGGTGGGGTCTGAGTGGTGGCCCGGCCTGGGCGGGCCTGCCCCAGGCCTCCCTGGGTTACCTTTGGGTCCCTGTGGCCAAAAGGCCAGAGGCGCCTGGGGTGAGAGCTGACCCAGCGCCGGCACCGCTGGCCCAGCCCCTCGCTGCGGGCCTTCCGGGGGCCGCGGCCTCGGGGTGTTGGGACACAGCAGAACATGTCTGAGTGGAGCTGAGTTCCCCAGCCAGGTGAGCTGAGTAGGGGCTTCTCCACAGAGTGGGTGCCTTGGTGACCTCAGTAATAAGTTCTGTTGGGTTCTAATTGCCAGGGAAGTGAGGTCACTTCCTGGGGTCCCCTTCCCCAAGCTTCCTCCTTCCACAGAGGTCCCCAAGGGCCTCTCTGGGCTGCTGACTGCTCACCTCCCACCCCGTGCCATGTCCGCACACAGTGACACCAACTCAGCCCCCCTCCCCAGAACCCTGCGGAGGCCTGGATGCAGCCAGGGCGCCAGCTCTGAGGACGCAGCTGGGTTCAGACCCCTCGTCAACAGTGCTGTCACCCTGGACAAGCCACCTGCCTCTCAGGGTCTCCCCAGTCCCCCATCGGCACAGTGGGGATCATTCTGGCCCCTCCTTCCTGGGGAAGCCATCGTGTCTCCAGAGCCACAAACACCTACCGCACCTGTCAGCCCTGCGGGCTGGCATCACAGGGAGCTCGTGCGCAGACTCAGCAAAGGGAGGGCCCCACAGAGGGCTGGCGGAGCGCAGAGCACACCCCACACAGGCTGGGGTCTGCCCTGGGGTCCGGAGAAAGTCACTCCCCTCGCCGCCTGCTTCCCAGCTCCCTGTCGGGGCGGGGGCGGGGGCGGGGGCGGGGGGAGAAACTGAATGTAACTGTGACTTCGTTCTCGCTGGCATACCACCTCCTGGGTCATTCTGTCATGTTTAGATTCAGGCCCAGTGTCTCATCTCGGCCTCTGGGGTGGGCTGCCCCACAATGCTCTCTGCTTTTATGCCTTCTGGTCACGTGTCCTTGTGTGACCCCCACACCCTCCCCTGCAGTGCGGATGGACATTGGGACCGGGTCCTGACATGCAGAGTGGCGTGTGAAAATGGGCGTGACTTCCGCTCGTTCCCAGCTCCAGTGTTCCTTCTCCCTCTCTCTGTCTCTCAGCGCCTGTCTTGTCTCTCCCTCTCTCTCTCTCTCTCTCTCTCTCTGTTTCTCTCTCTCCCTCTGCCTCTCTGTGTTTCAGTCTCTCTGTCTCTTTTCCTGGATGTATGTGCGTATACATTTACGTGCGTATCTGTGTATTTACATGTTTATATTGTTAGGGCTCAGGGCAGGTCACTTCTGAAAGTGCCTTGATGACGCACTGATTCTTTTCATGTTACTGAAGAAAAAACTTCCTTGCAAGTTGTGCGAGCACTTTGGTGGGGTCAGCTCTAAGGATCAGCACTGCTGGGGAAGGGCTGCGCCTGTGGCCCTTTGATGCGTCCTGCACACTGTTTCCCTGGAGGGGAATGTCTGTTCTCTCGTCCCTCCGGGGGATCTGCTGGGGCCTCTGCCTCCTCACGTTGCCACCAGGGCTGGCTGTCACCAGGCTAAAGATCTGCCAGCGTCATGGTGACAAGTGCTGTCTCCACAGTGTGTCCGTCTGCCTGTGTCCTCAGCCGAGAGGTCGAGCACGTCTAACACACACTGGCCACCTGCTCTGCCTCTCGTTGGAACTGCCCGTGTGTGTTCTGTTTGTTGAGAGCAACTGGGTTTCGAGAGGTTTTTGGACCCCGCGGATGTGTAGCCTTTCTCCAGCCTTGGGTTCTGAGGAACGCTTCTTCCGGGTCGTGGTTTGTCTTTCCGGCTATATTTCTGGGCTTTTGCTGGTTTCTTGATTTGCTTGGTTTTGCTTTGGCCCCAGGAAGAGCTAAGCATCTCCCTTCTGTCTTCTGGCTGTGGTGTCACAGGGGGAAGAGCAGTGCCTCCCCCGAGGTTATGCACAGAGTTACTGAAAGGGCTTCATTTTGTACATCACATCTTTAGCCCACCTGGATTTCCCTTTCAAATAGTAAAAATGCTATTTCAAGTGGAAACAAAACAAATCACCACCAGCCCCTGCTTAAGCCATGTGGGCAGGCACGCAAAGCCACCTTTCCTGTGGCTTCATTGACAGGGAACACCCAGGAGAGGTAAAGACACCCAGAGGGGAAGTGGACTCGGGGCTGTCAGGGGCTGGAGGGGGCGGGGGAGTGCGTGCTCTGGAACCAGGGTTTTACTTTGAAGAAAGGAACAGTGTGAGCCTGCATGGTAGTGAAGGTCGCACAGCATCGTGAAGGCACCTAGTGCTCCTGAGTTGCACAATTTCAGAGGGACAAAGTCTATGTTTTATTAAGAGAAAGTTAAAAAAGAAAAATAAAGGATGACATAACCGATCTGAAACAAACAGAGGGAAGCGAAGAAAAGCCAAACTCCAACAAGTGCAGGGGAAGGGAAGTCAAGTTCGGGTGGGGGAGGGGATTCATGGTGGGATTTTGAAGAAGAAGGTGTGGGTGGGCACAGAGGGGGCTCAGCCCCAGGGGCTGGTGACGCCTGAGCTGGTTCTCCGTGGCCCAGCGGTCCAGCTGCAGGTGCAGCATCTTCAGGACCTTCGGAAGCAGCAGGAGCTGCGGGACCTTCAGCAGCAGCCGGAGCTGCGGGACCTTCAGCAGTAGCAGGAGCTGCGGATCCCTCAGGAGCAGCAGGAGCTACTGGAGCGGCAGGAGCTGCAGGATCTTCAGGAGCAGCGTTAGCTGCTGGAGCTGCAGAAGCTGCAGGAGCAGCAGGAGGGAGCTCGGGGTCTCCTGCTGGATCCTGATGGCCCTGGCTTTGGTCTCTGGCATCTTCCCCTGCCCCCGCCTGCTCGGGATCTGTGACTGTTGGAAGTGGAGAGAGCTTTCAGTCTTGTGGAGGTGCTCATGCTGTGAGAGAGGAAAACTTTACCCATGTGCCTCCCTTTCCATGGGCCTCTTCAAGGACAGACATCTTCCCAGAGCTTCCCAGACAGCTCCCACCCAGCAAGTGCCCACAGGATGTGTTTTGTGACTGAATTCTTCTAGACAGGTGGTCTGAGGCCAATCTTTGCTCTGGTGCCAGCAGCAGCCTCTGGGGACGCCTCCCTGTGTGGCCCAGCCCTAGGCCCTCCCTCACCTACGCACATGCACCAGCCCCGCCCTTCTCACCTTCGGGCTCTGCCTCGGTGGGCTCCTGGTCCTCCGCCTGACTCCCAGGGAGGTGCTCCAGGTCAGAGGCGGGTCTGCTGAGCTGCCTGTCACCCGCGGGCAGGGCCCTGGCGTGACGCCTGGGCGGTTTCTGGGGAGGAAGCCGTCGTGGTGGCGGCGACCCCCCCGTGTGCAGACTCACCCGGAGCTCGTGCTGGCCCTGAGAAGCGTGCACCGGCCCCTCACTCGGGGAGGCGGCGTGGGTGTCGTCATCCAGCGGCTCCTGCAGTGTCCGGCTCTGCAATGACAGTGACCGGCAGCCGGCCCGGCCCGGAGGTCTCAGAGCCCTGCCCGGCCAGGACCACTCCTGTTTCTGCCCACTCGACCCTCTGCTGCCAGATCAGACTGGGACCTTGGTCAGCTCGGACGGCCACCCGGGAGGGAAGAGACACAGCCAGAGGGCATGGGCTTCGACTCGGGCAGCAGGGCCCTGCCCGGCTCGCCACAGCCCAGCCCGCCAGCTGGGACCCGGGGTGCGGACGTGACCGGCCCCCCAGGCCTCTGACCTGCTCGTGCTTGAGGCAGGGCACCCCCCTCCCCCAAGCCCAACATGACTGCCCACCTCCACCAGCAAGGAGAAGGGGATGTGGGGCTATACCCGGGTGGGGTCTGAGTGGTGGCCCGGCCTGGGCGGGCCTGCCCCAGGCCTCCCTGGGTTACCTTTGGGTCCCTGTGGCCAAAAGGCCAGAGGCGCCTGGGGTGAGAGCTGACCCAGCGCCGGCACCGCTGGCCCAGCCCCTCGCTGCGGGCCTTCCGGGGGCCGCGGCCTCGGGGTGTTGGGACACAGCAGAACATGTCTGAGTGGAGCTGAGTTCCCCAGCCAGGTGAGCTGAGTAGGGGCTTCTCCACAGAGTGGGTGCCTTGGTGACCTCAGTAATAAGTTCTGTTGGGTTCTAATTGCCAGGGAAGTGAGGTCACTTCCTGGGGTCCCCTTCCCCAAGCTTCCTCCTTCCACAGAGGTCCCCAAGGGCCTCTCTGGGCTGCTGACTGCTCACCTCCCACCCCGTGCCATGTCCGCACACAGTGACACCAACTCAGCCCCCCTCCCCAGAACCCTGCGGAGGCCTGGATGCAGCCAGGGCGCCAGCTCTGAGGACGCAGCTGGGTTCAGACCCCTCGTCAACAGTGCTGTCACCCTGGACAAGCCACCTGCCTCTCAGGGTCTCCCCAGTCCCCCATCGGCACAGTGGGGATCATTCTGGCCCCTCCTTCCTGGGGAAGCCATCGTGTCTCCAGAGCCACAAACACCTACCGCACCTGTCAGCCCTGCGGGCTGGCATCACAGGGAGCTCGTGCGCAGACTCAGCGAAGGGAGGGCCCCACAGAGGGCTGGCGGAGCGCAGAGCACACCCCACACAGGCTGGGGTCTGCCCTGGGGTCCGGAGAAAGTCACTCCCCTCGCCGCCTGCTTCCCAGCTCCCTGTCGGGGCGGGGGCGGGGGCGGGGGGAGAAACTGAATGTAACTGTGACTTCGTTCTCGCTGGCATACCACCTCCTGGGTCATTCTGTCATGTTTAGATTCAGGCCCAGTGTCTCATCTCGGCCTCTGGGGTGGGCTGCCCCACAATGCTCTCTGCTTTTATGCCTTCTGGTCACGTGTCCTTGTGTGACCCCCACACCCTCCCCTGCAGTGCGGATGGACATTGGGACCGGGTCCTGACATGCAGAGTGGCGTGTGAAAATGGGCGTGACTTCCGCTCGTTCCCAGCTCCAGTGTTCCTTCTCCCTCTCTCTGTCTCTCAGCGCCTGTCTTGTCTCTCCCTCTCTCTCTCTCTCTCTCTCTCTCTGTTTCTCTCTCTCCCTCTGCCTCTCTGTGTTTCAGTCTCTCTGTCTCTTTTCCTGGATGTATGTGCGTATACATTTACGTGCGTATCTGTGTATTTACATGTTTATATTGTTAGGGCTCAGGGCAGGTCACTTCTGAAAGTGCCTTGATGACACACTGATTCTTTTCATGTTACTGAAGAAAAAACTTCCTTGCAAGTTGTGCGAGCACTTTGGTGGGGTCAGCTCTAAGGATCAGCACTGCTGGGGAAGGGCTGCGCCTGTGGCCCTTTGATGCGTCCTGCACACTGTTTCCCTGGAGGGGAATGTCTGTTCTCTCGTCCCTCCGGGGGATCTGCTGGGGCCTCTGCCTCCTCACGTTGCCACCAGGGCTGGCTGTCACCAGGCTAAAGATCTGCCAGCGTCATGGTGACAAGTGCTGTCTCCACAGTGTGTCCGTCTGCCTGTGTCCTCAGCCGAGAGGTCGAGCACGTCTAACACACACTGGCCACCTGCTCTGCCTCTCGTTGGAACTGCCCGTGTGTGTTCTGTTTGTTGAGAGCAACTGGGTTTCGAGAGGTTTTTGGACCCCGCGGATGTGTAGCCTTTCTCCAGCCTTGGGTTCTGAGGAACGCTTCTTCCGGGTCGTGGTTTGTCTTTCCGGCTATATTTCTGGGCTTTTGCTGGTTTCTTGATTTGCTTGGTTTTGCTTTGGCCCCAGGAAGAGCTAAGCATCTCCCTTCTGTCTTCTGGCTGTGGTGTCACAGGGGGAAGAGCAGTGCCTCCCCCGAGGTTATGCACAGAGTTACTGAAAGGGCTTCATTTTGTACATCACATCTTTAGCCCACCTGGATTTCCCTTTCAAATAGTAAAAATGCTATTTCAAGTGGAAACAAAACAAATCACCACCAGCCCCTGCTTAAGCCATGTGGGCAGGCACGCAAAGCCACCTTTCCTGTGGCTTCATTGACAGGGAACACCCAGGAGAGGTAAAGACACCCAGAGGGGAAGTGGACTCGGGGCTGTCAGGGGCTGGAGGGGGCGGGGGAGTGCGTGCTCTGGAACCAGGGTTTTACTTTGAAGAAAGGAACAGTGTGAGCCTGCATGGTAGTGAAGGTCGCACAGCATCGTGAAGGCACCTAGTGCTCCTGAGTTGCACAATTTCAGAGGGACAAAGTCTATGTTTTATTAAGAGAAAGTTAAAAAAGAAAAATAAAGGATGACATAACCGATCTGAAACAAACAGAGGGAAGCGAAGAAAAGCCAAACTCCAACAAGTGCAGGGGAAGGGAAGTCAAGTTCGGGTGGGGGAGGGGATTCATGGTGGGATTTTGAAGAAGAAGGTGTGGGTGGGCACAGAGGGGGCTCAGCCCCAGGGGCTGGTGACGCCTGAGCTGGTTCTCCGTGGCCCAGCGGTCCAGCTGCAGGTGCAGCATCTTCAGGACCTTCGGAAGCAGCAGGAGCTGCGGGACCTTCAGCAGCAGCCGGAGCTGCGGGACCTTCAGCAGTAGCAGGAGCTGCGGATCCCTCAGGAGCAGCAGGAGCTACTGGAGCGGCAGGAGCTGCAGGATCTTCAGGAGCAGCGTTAGCTGCTGGAGCTGCAGAAGCTGCAGGAGCAGCAGGAGGGAGCTCGGGGTCTCCTGCTGGATCCTGATGGCCCTGGCTTTGGTCTCTGGCATCTTCCCCTGCCCCCGCCTGCTCGGGATCTGTGACTGTTGGAAGTGGAGAGAGCTTTCAGTCTTGTGGAGGTGCTCATGCTGTGAGAGAGGAAAACTTTACCCATGTGCCTCCCTTTCCATGGGCCTCTTCAAGGACAGACATCTTCCCAGAGCTTCCCAGACAGCTCCCACCCAGCAAGTGCCCACAGGATGTGTTTTGTGACTGAATTCTTCTAGACAGGTGGTCTGAGGCCAATCTTTGCTCTGGTGCCAGCAGCAGCCTCTGGGGACGCCTCCCTGTGTGGCCCAGCCCTAGGCCCTCCCTCACCTACGCACATGCACCAGCCCCGCCCTTCTCACCTTCGGGCTCTGCCTCGGTGGGCTCCTGGTCCTCCGCCTGACTCCCAGGGAGGTGCTCCAGGTCAGAGGCGGGTCTGCTGAGCTGCCTGTCACCCGCGGGCAGGGCCCTGGCGTGACGCCTGGGCGGTTTCTGGGGAGGAAGCCGTCGTGGTGGCGGCGACCCCCCCGTGTGCAGACTCACCCGGAGCTCGTGCTGGCCCTGAGAAGCGTGCACCGGCCCCTCACTCGGGGAGGCGGCGTGGGTGTCGTCATCCAGCGGCTCCTGCAGTGTCCGGCTCTGCAATGACAGTGACCGGCAGCCGGCCCGGCCCGGAGGTCTCAGAGCCCTGCCCGGCCAGGACCACTCCTGTTTCTGCCCACTCGACCCTCTGCTGCCAGATCAGACTGGGACCTTGGTCAGCTCGGACGGCCACCCGGGAGGGAAGAGACACAGCCAGAGGGCATGGGCTTCGACTCGGGCAGCAGGGCCCTGCCCGGCTCGCCACAGCCCAGCCCGCCAGCTGGGACCCGGGGTGCGGACGTGACCGGCCCCCCAGGCCTCTGACCTGCTCGTGCTTGAGGCAGGGCACCCCCCCTCCCCCAAGCCCAACATGACTGCCCACCTCCACCAGCAAGGAGAAGGGGATGTGGGGCTATACCCGGGTGGGGTCTGAGTGGTGGCCCGGCCTGGGCGGGCCTGCCCCAGGCCTCCCTGGGTTACCTTTGGGTCCCTGTGGCCAAAAGGCCAGAGGCGCCTGGGGTGAGAGCTGACCCAGCGCCGGCACCGCTGGCCCAGCCCCTCGCTGCGGGCCTTCCGGGGGCCGCGGCCTCGGGGTGTTGGGACACAGCAGAACATGTCTGAGTGGAGCTGAGTTCCCCAGCCAGGTGAGCTGAGTAGGGGCTTCTCCACAGAGTGGGTGCCTTGGTGACCTCAGTAATAAGTTCTGTTGGGTTCTAATTGCCAGGGAAGTGAGGTCACTTCCTGGGGTCCCCTTCCCCAAGCTTCCTCCTTCCACAGAGGTCCCCAAGGGCCTCTCTGGGCTGCTGACTGCTCACCTCCCACCCCGTGCCATGTCCGCACACAGTGACACCAACTCAGCCCCCCTCCCCAGAACCCTGCGGAGGCCTGGATGCAGCCAGGGCGCCAGCTCTGAGGACGCAGCTGGGTTCAGACCCCTCGTCAACAGTGCTGTCACCCTGGACAAGCCACCTGCCTCTCAGGGTCTCCCCAGTCCCCCATCGGCACAGTGGGGATCATTCTGGCCCCTCCTTCCTGGGGAAGCCATCGTGTCTCCAGAGCCACAAACACCTACCGCACCTGTCAGCCCTGCGGGCTGGCATCACAGGGAGCTCGTGCGCAGACTCAGCGAAGGGAGGGCCCCACAGAGGGCTGGCGGAGCGCAGAGCACACCCCACACAGGCTGGGGTCTGCCCTGGGGTCCGGAGAAAGTCACTCCCCTCGCCGCCTGCTTCCCAGCTCCCTGTCGGGGCGGGGGCGGGGGCGGGGGCGGGGGGAGAAACTGAATGTAACTGTGACTTCGTTCTCGCTGGCATACCACCTCCTGGGTCATTCTGTCATGTTTAGATTCAGGCCCAGTGTCTCATCTCGGCCTCTGGGGTGGGCTGCCCCACAATGCTCTCTGCTTTTATGCCTTCTGGTCACGTGTCCTTGTGTGACCCCCACACCCTCCCCTGCAGTGCGGATGGACATTGGGACCGGGTCCTGACATGCAGAGTGGCGTGTGAAAATGGGCGTGACTTCCGCTCGTTCCCAGCTCCAGTGTTCCTTCTCCCTCTCTCTGTCTCTCAGCGCCTGTCTTGTCTCTCCCTCTCTCTCTCTCTCTCTCTCTCTCTCTGTTTCTCTCTCTCCCTCTGCCTCTCTGTGTTTCAGTCTCTCTGTCTCTTTTCCTGGATGTATGTGCGTATACATTTACGTGCGTATCTGTGTATTTACATGTTTATATTGTTAGGGCTCAGGGCAGGTCACTTCTGAAAGTGCCTTGATGACACACTGATTCTTTTCATGTTACTGAAGAAAAAACTTCCTTGCAAGTTGTGCGAGCACTTTGGTGGGGTCAGCTCTAAGGATCAGCACTGCTGGGGAAGGGCTGCGCCTGTGGCCCTTTGATGCGTCCTGCACACTGTTTCCCTGGAGGGGAATGTCTGTTCTCTCGTCCCTCCGGGGGATCTGCTGGGGCCTCTGCCTCCTCACGTTGCCACCAGGGCTGGCTGTCACCAGGCTAAAGATCTGCCAGCGTCATGGTGACAAGTGCTGTCTCCACAGTGTGTCCGTCTGCCTGTGTCCTCAGCCGAGAGGTCGAGCACGTCTAACACACACTGGCCACCTGCTCTGCCTCTCGTTGGAACTGCCCGTGTGTGTTCTGTTTGTTGAGAGCAACTGGGTTTCGAGAGGTTTTTGGACCCCGCGGATGTGTAGCCTTTCTCCAGCCTTGGGTTCTGAGGAACGCTTCTTCCGGGTCGTGGTTTGTCTTTCCGGCTATATTTCTGGGCTTTTGCTGGTTTCTTGATTTGCTTGGTTTTGCTTTGGCCCCAGGAAGAGCTAAGCATCTCCCTTCTGTCTTCTGGCCGTGGTGTCACAGGGGGAAGAGCAGTGCCTCCCCCGAGGTTATGCACAGAGTTACTGAAAGGGCTTCATTTTGTACATCACATCTTTAGCCCACCTGGATTTCCCTTTCAAATAGTAAAAATGCTATTTCAAGTGGAAACAAAACAAATCACCACCAGCCCCTGCTTAAGCCATGTGGGCAGGCACGCAAAGCCACCTTTCCTGTGGCTTCATTGACAGGGAACACCCAGGAGAGGTAAAGACACCCAGAGGGGAAGTGGACTCGGGGCTGTCAGGGGCTGGAGGGGGCGGGGGAGTGCGTGCTCTGGAACCAGGGTTTTACTTTGAAGAAAGGAACAGTGTGAGCCTGCATGGTAGTGAAGGTCGCACAGCATCGTGAAGGCACCTAGTGCTCCTGAGTTGCACAATTTCAGAGGGACAAAGTCTATGTTTTATTAAGAGAAAGTTAAAAAAGAAAAATAAAGGATGACATAACCGATCTGAAACAAACAGAGGGAAGCGAAGAAAAGCCAAACTCCAACAAGTGCAGGGGAAGGGAAGTCAAGTTCGGGTGGGGGAGGGGATTCATGGTGGGATTTTGAAGAAGAAGGTGTGGGTGGGCACAGAGGGGGCTCAGCCCCAGGGGCTGGTGACGCCTGAGCTGGTTCTCCGTGGCCCAGCGGTCCAGCTGCAGGTGCAGCATCTTCAGGACCTTCGGAAGCAGCAGGAGCTGCGGGACCTTCAGCAGCAGCCGGAGCTGCGGGACCTTCAGCAGTAGCAGGAGCTGCGGATCCCTCAGGAGCAGCAGGAGCTACTGGAGCGGCAGGAGCTGCAGGATCTTCAGGAGCAGCGTTAGCTGCTGGAGCTGCAGAAGCTGCAGGAGCAGCAGGAGGGAGCTCGGGGTCTCCTGCTGGATCCTGATGGCCCTGGCTTTGGTCTCTGGCATCTTCCCCTGCCCCCGCCTGCTCGGGATCTGTGACTGTTGGAAGTGGAGAGAGCTTTCAGTCTTGTGGAGGTGCTCATGCTGTGAGAGAGGAAAACTTTACCCATGTGCCTCCCTTTCCATGGGCCTCTTCAAGGACTGACATCTTCCCAGAGCTTCCCAGACAGCTCCCACCCAGCAAGTGCCCACAGGATGTGTTTTGTGACTGAATTCTTCTAGACAGGTGGTCTGAGGCCAATCTTTGCTCTGGTGCCAGCAGCAGCCTCTGGGGACGCCTCCCTGTGTGGCCCAGCCCTAGGCCCTCCCTCACCTACGCACATGCACCAGCCCCGCCCTTCTCACCTTCGGGCTCTGCCTCGGTGGGCTCCTGGTCCTCCGCCTGACTCCCAGGGAGGTGCTCCAGGTCAGAGGCGGGTCTGCTGAGCTGCCTGTCACCCGCGGGCAGGGCCCTGGCGTGACGCCTGGGCGGTTTCTGGGGAGGAAGCCGTCGTGGTGGCGGCGACCCCCCCGTGTGCAGACTCACCCGGAGCTCGTGCTGGCCCTGAGAAGCGTGCACCGGCCCCTCACTCGGGGAGGCGGCGTGGGTGTCGTCATCCAGCGGCTCCTGCAGTGTCCGGCTCTGCAATGACAGTGACCGGCAGCCGGCCCGGCCCGGAGGTCTCAGAGCCCTGCCCGGCCAGGACCACTCCTGTTTCTGCCCACTCGACCCTCTGCTGCCAGATCAGACTGGGACCTTGGTCAGCTCGGACGGCCACCCGGGAGGGAAGAGACACAGCCAGAGGGCATGGGCTTCGACTCGGGCAGCAGGGCCCTGCCCGGCTCGCCACAGCCCAGCCCGCCAGCTGGGACCCGGGGTGCGGACGTGACCGGCCCCCCAGGCCTCTGACCTGCTCGTGCTTGAGGCAGGGCACCCCCCCTCCCCCAAGCCCAACATGACTGCCCACCTCCACCAGCAAGGAGAAGGGGATGTGGGGCTATACCCGGGTGGGGTCTGAGTGGTGGCCCGGCCTGGGCGGGCCTGCCCCAGGCCTCCCTGGGTTACCTTTGGGTCCCTGTGGCCAAAAGGCCAGAGGCGCCTGGGGTGAGAGCTGACCCAGCGCCGGCACCGCTGGCCCAGCCCCTCGCTGCGGGCCTTCCGGGGGCCGCGGCCTCGGGGTGTTGGGACACAGCAGAACATGTCTGAGTGGAGCTGAGTTCCCCAGCCAGGTGAGCTGAGTAGGGGCTTCTCCACAGAGTGGGTGCCTTGGTGACCTCAGTAATAAGTTCTGTTGGGTTCTAATTGCCAGGGAAGTGAGGTCACTTCCTGGGGTCCCCTTCCCCAAGCTTCCTCCTTCCACAGAGGTCCCCAAGGGCCTCTCTGGGCTGCTGACTGCTCACCTCCCACCCCGTGCCATGTCCGCACACAGTGACACCAACTCAGCCCCCCTCCCCAGAACCCTGCGGAGGCCTGGATGCAGCCAGGGCGCCAGCTCTGAGGACGCAGCTGGGTTCAGACCCCTCGTCAACAGTGCTGTCACCCTGGACAAGCCACCTGCCTCTCAGGGTCTCCCCAGTCCCCCATCGGCACAGTGGGGATCATTCTGGCCCCTCCTTCCTGGGGAAGCCATCGTGTCTCCAGAGCCACAAACACCTACCGCACCTGTCAGCCCTGCGGGCTGGCATCACAGGGAGCTCGTGCGCAGACTCAGCGAAGGGAGGGCCCCACAGAGGGCTGGCGGAGCGCAGAGCACACCCCACACAGGCTGGGGTCTGCCCTGGGGTCCGGAGAAAGTCACTCCCCTCGCCGCCTGCTTCCCAGCTCCCTGTCGGGGCGGGGGCGGGGGCGGGGGCGGGGGGAGAAACTGAATGTAACTGTGACTTCGTTCTCGCTGGCATACCACCTCCTGGGTCATTCTGTCATGTTTAGATTCAGGCCCAGTGTCTCATCTCGGCCTCTGGGGTGGGCTGCCCCACAATGCTCTCTGCTTTTATGCCTTCTGGTCACGTGTCCTTGTGTGACCCCCACACCCTCCCCTGCAGTGCGGATGGACATTGGGACCGGGTCCTGACATGCAGAGTGGCGTGTGAAAATGGGCGTGACTTCCGCTCGTTCCCAGCTCCAGTGTTCCTTCTCCCTCTCTCTGTCTCTCAGCGCCTGTCTTGTCTCTCTCTCTCTCTCTCTCTCTCTCTCTCTCTGTTTCTCTCTCTCCCTCTGCCTCTCTGTGTTTCAGTCTCTCTGTCTCTTTTCCTGGATGTATGTGCGTATACATTTACGTGCGTATCTGTGTATTTACATGTTTATATTGTTAGGGCTCAGGGCAGGTCACTTCTGAAAGTGCCTTGATGACACACTGATTCTTTTCATGTTACTGAAGAAAAAACTTCCTTGCAAGTTGTGCGAGCACTTTGGTGGGGTCAGCTCTAAGGATCAGCACTGCTGGGGAAGGGCTGCGCCTGTGGCCCTTTGATGCGTCCTGCACACTGTTTCCCTGGAGGGGAATGTCTGTTCTCTCGTCCCTCCGGGGGATCTGCTGGGGCCTCTGCCTCCTCACGTTGCCACCAGGGCTGGCTGTCACCAGGCTAAAGATCTGCCAGCGTCATGGTGACAAGTGCTGTCTCCACAGTGTGTCCGTCTGCCTGTGTCCTCAGCCGAGAGGTCGAGCACGTCTAACACACACTGGCCACCTGCTCTGCCTCTCGTTGGAACTGCCCGTGTGTGTTCTGTTTGTTGAGAGCAACTGGGTTTCGAGAGGTTTTTGGACCCCGCGGATGTGTAGCCTTTCTCCAGCCTTGGGTTCTGAGGAACGCTTCTTCCGGGTCGTGGTTTGTCTTTCCGGCTATATTTCTGGGCTTTTGCTGGTTTCTTGATTTGCTTGGTTTTGCTTTGGCCCCAGGAAGAGCTAAGCATCTCCCTTCTGTCTTCTGGCCGTGGTGTCACAGGGGGAAGAGCAGTGCCTCCCCCGAGGTTATGCACAGAGTTACTGAAAGGGCTTCATTTTGTACATCACATCTTTAGCCCACCTGGATTTCCCTTTCAAATAGTAAAAATGCTATTTCAAGTGGAAACAAAACAAATCACCACCAGCCCCTGCTTAAGCCATGTGGGCAGGCACGCAAAGCCACCTTTCCTGTGGCTTCATTGACAGGGAACACCCAGGAGAGGTAAAGACACCCAGAGGGGAAGTGGACTCGGGGCTGTCAGGGGCTGGAGGGGGCGGGGGAGTGCGTGCTCTGGAACCAGGGTTTTACTTTGAAGAAAGGAACAGTGTGAGCCTGCATGGTAGTGAAGGTCGCACAGCATCGTGAAGGCACCTAGTGCTCCTGAGTTGCACAATTTCAGAGGGACAAAGTCTATGTTTTATTAAGAGAAAGTTAAAAAAGAAAAATAAAGGATGACATAACCGATCTGAAACAAACAGAGGGAAGCGAAGAAAAGCCAAACTCCAACAAGTGCAGGGGAAGGGAAGTCAAGTTCGGGTGGGGGAGGGGATTCATGGTGGGATTTTGAAGAAGAAGGTGTGGGTGGGCACAGAGGGGGCTCAGCCCCAGGGGCTGGTGACGCCTGAGCTGGTTCTCCGTGGCCCAGCGGTCCAGCTGCAGGTGCAGCATCTTCAGGACCTTCGGAAGCAGCAGGAGCTGCGGGACCTTCAGCAGCAGCCGGAGCTGCGGGACCTTCAGCAGTAGCAGGAGCTGCGGATCCCTCAGGAGCAGCAGGAGCTACTGGAGCGGCAGGAGCTGCAGGATCTTCAGGAGCAGCGTTAGCTGCTGGAGCTGCAGAAGCTGCAGGAGCAGCAGGAGGGAGCTCGGGGTCTCCTGCTGGATCCTGATGGCCCTGGCTTTGGTCTCTGGCATCTTCCCCTGCCCCCGCCTGCTCGGGATCTGTGACTGTTGGAAGTGGAGAGAGCTTTCAGTCTTGTGGAGGTGCTCATGCTGTGAGAGAGGAAAACTTTACCCATGTGCCTCCCTTTCCATGGGCCTCTTCAAGGACTGACATCTTCCCAGAGCTTCCCAGACAGCTCCCACCCAGCAAGTGCCCACAGGATGTGTTTTGTGACTGAATTCTTCTAGACAGGTGGTCTGAGGCCAATCTTTGCTCTGGTGCCAGCAGCAGCCTCTGGGGACGCCTCCCTGTGTGGCCCAGCCCTAGGCCCTCCCTCACCTACGCACATGCACCAGCCCCGCCCTTCTCACCTTCGGGCTCTGCCTCGGTGGGCTCCTGGTCCTCCGCCTGACTCCCAGGGAGGTGCTCCAGGTCAGAGGCGGGTCTGCTGAGCTGCCTGTCACCCGCGGGCAGGGCCCTGGCGTGACGCCTGGGCGGTTTCTGGGGAGGAAGCCGTCGTGGTGGCGGCGACCCCCCCGTGTGCAGACTCACCCGGAGCTCGTGCTGGCCCTGAGAAGCGTGCACCGGCCCCTCACTCGGGGAGGCGGCGTGGGTGTCGTCATCCAGCGGCTCCTGCAGTGTCCGGCTCTGCAATGACAGTGACCGGCAGCCGGCCCGGCCCGGAGGTCTCAGAGCCCTGCCCGGCCAGGACCACTCCTGTTTCTGCCCACTCGACCCTCTGCTGCCAGATCAGACTGGGACCTTGGTCAGCTCGGACGGCCACCCGGGAGGGAAGAGACACAGCCAGAGGGCATGGGCTTCGACTCGGGCAGCAGGGCCCTGCCCGGCTCGCCACAGCCCAGCCCGCCAGCTGGGACCCGGGGTGCGGACGTGACCGGCCCCCCAGGCCTCTGACCTGCTCGTGCTTGAGGCAGGGCACCCCCCCTCCCCCAAGCCCAACATGACTGCCCACCTCCACCAGCAAGGAGAAGGGGATGTGGGGCTATACCCGGGTGGGGTCTGAGTGGTGGCCCGGCCTGGGCGGGCCTGCCCCAGGCCTCCCTGGGTTACCTTTGGGTCCCTGTGGCCAAAAGGCCAGAGGCGCCTGGGGTGAGAGCTGACCCAGCGCCGGCACCGCTGGCCCAGCCCCTCGCTGCGGGCCTTCCGGGGGCCGCGGCCTCGGGGTGTTGGGACACAGCAGAACATGTCTGAGTGGAGCTGAGTTCCCCAGCCAGGTGAGCTGAGTAGGGGCTTCTCCACAGAGTGGGTGCCTTGGTGACCTCAGTAATAAGTTCTGTTGGGTTCTAATTGCCAGGGAAGTGAGGTCACTTCCTGGGGTCCCCTTCCCCAAGCTTCCTCCTTCCACAGAGGTCCCCAAGGGCCTCTCTGGGCTGCTGACTGCTCACCTCCCACCCCGTGCCATGTCCGCACACAGTGACACCAACTCAGCCCCCCTCCCCAGAACCCTGCGGAGGCCTGGATGCAGCCAGGGCGCCAGCTCTGAGGACGCAGCTGGGTTCAGACCCCTCGTCAACAGTGCTGTCACCCTGGACAAGCCACCTGCCTCTCAGGGTCTCCCCAGTCCCCCATCGGCACAGTGGGGATCATTCTGGCCCCTCCTTCCTGGGGAAGCCATCGTGTCTCCAGAGCCACAAACACCTACCGCACCTGTCAGCCCTGCGGGCTGGCATCACAGGGAGCTCGTGCGCAGACTCAGCAAAGGGAGGGCCCCACAGAGGGCTGGCGGAGCGCAGAGCACACCCCACACAGGCTGGGGTCTGCCCTGGGGTCCGGAGAAAGTCACTCCCCTCGCCGCCTGCTTCCCAGCTCCCTGTCGGGGCGGGGGCGGGGGCGGGGGCGGGGGCGGGGGGAGAAACTGAATGTAACTGTGACTTCGTTCTCGCTGGCATACCACCTCCTGGGTCATTCTGTCATGTTTAGATTCAGGCCCAGTGTCTCATCTCGGCCTCTGGGGTGGGCTGCCCCACAATGCTCTCTGCTTTTATGCCTTCTGGTCACGTGTCCTTGTGTGACCCCCACACCCTCCCCTGCAGTGCGGATGGACATTGGGACCGGGTCCTGACATGCAGAGTGGCGTGTGAAAATGGGCGTGACTTCCGCTCGTTCCCAGCTCCAGTGTTCCTTCTCCCTCTCTCTGTCTCTCAGCGCCTGTCTTGTCTCTCTCTCTCTCTCTCTCTCTCTCTCTGTTTCTATCTCTCCCTCTGCCTCTCTGTGTTTCAGTCTCTCTGTCTCTTTTCCTGGATGTATGTGCGTATACATTTACGTGCGTATCTGTGTATTTACATGTTTATATTGTTAGGGCTCAGGGCAGGTCACTTCTGAAAGTGCCTTGATGACACACTGATTCTTTTCATGTTACTGAAGAAAAAACTTCCTTGCAAGTTGTGCGAGCACTTTGGTGGGGTCAGCTCTAAGGATCAGCACTGCTGGGGAAGGGCTGCGCCTGTGGCCCTTTGATGCGTCCTGCACACTGTTTCCCTGGAGGGGAATGTCTGTTCTCTCGTCCCTCCGGGGGATCTGCTGGGGCCTCTGCCTCCTCACGTTGCCACCAGGGCTGGCTGTCACCAGGCTAAAGATCTGCCAGCGTCATGGTGACAAGTGCTGTCTCCACAGTGTGTCCGTCTGCCTGTGTCCTCAGCCGAGAGGTCGAGCACGTCTAACACACACTGGCCACCTGCTCTGCCTCTCGTTGGAACTGCCCGTGTGTGTTCTGTTTGTTGAGAGCAACTGGGTTTCGAGAGGTTTTTGGACCCCGCGGATGTGTAGCCTTTCTCCAGCCTTGGGTTCTGAGGAACGCTTCTTCCGGGTCGTGGTTTGTCTTTCCGGCTATATTTCTGGGCTTTTGCTGGTTTCTTGATTTGCTTGGTTTTGCTTTGGCCCCAGGAAGAGCTAAGCATCTCCCTTCTGTCTTCTGGCCGTGGTGTCACAGGGGGAAGAGCAGTGCCTCCCCCGAGGTTATGCACAGAGTTACTGAAAGGGCTTCATTTTGTACATCACATCTTTAGCCCACCTGGATTTCCCTTTCAAATAGTAAAAATGCTATTTCAAGTGGAAACAAAACAAATCACCACCAGCCCCTGCTTAAGCCATGTGGGCAGGCACGCAAAGCCACCTTTCCTGTGGCTTCATTGACAGGGAACACCCAGGAGAGGTAAAGACACCCAGAGGGGAAGTGGACTCGGGGCTGTCAGGGGCTGGAGGGGGCGGGGGAGTGCGTGCTCTGGAACCAGGGTTTTACTTTGAAGAAAGGAACAGTGTGAGCCTGCATGGTAGTGAAGGTCGCACAGCATCGTGAAGGCACCTAGTGCTCCTGAGTTGCACAATTTCAGAGGGACAAAGTCTATGTTTTATTAAGAGAAAGTTAAAAAAGAAAAATAAAGGATGACATAACCGATCTGAAACAAACAGAGGGAAGCGAAGAAAAGCCAAACTCCAACAAGTGCAGGGGAAGGGAAGTCAAGTTCGGGTGGGGGAGGGGATTCATGGTGGGATTTTGAAGAAGAAGGTGTGGGTGGGCACAGAGGGGGCTCAGCCCCAGGGGCTGGTGACGCCTGAGCTGGTTCTCCGTGGCCCAGCGGTCCAGCTGCAGGTGCAGCATCTTCAGGACCTTCGGAAGCAGCAGGAGCTGCGGGACCTTCAGCAGCAGCCGGAGCTGCGGGACCTTCAGCAGTAGCAGGAGCTGCGGATCCCTCAGGAGCAGCAGGAGCTACTGGAGCGGCAGGAGCTGCAGGATCTTCAGGAGCAGCGTTAGCTGCTGGAGCTGCAGAAGCTGCAGGAGCAGCAGGAGGGAGCTCGGGGTCTCCTGCTGGATCCTGATGGCCCTGGCTTTGGTCTCTGGCATCTTCCCCTGCCCCCGCCTGCTCGGGATCTGTGACTGTTGGAAGTGGAGAGAGCTTTCAGTCTTGTGGAGGTGCTCATGCTGTGAGAGAGGAAAACTTTACCCATGTGCCTCCCTTTCCATGGGCCTCTTCAAGGACAGACATCTTCCCAGAGCTTCCCAGACAGCTCCCACCCAGCAAGTGCCCACAGGATGTGTTTTGTGACTGAATTCTTCTAGACAGGTGGTCTGAGGCCAATCTTTGCTCTGGTGCCAGCAGCAGCCTCTGGGGACGCCTCCCTGTGTGGCCCAGCCCTAGGCCCTCCCTCACCTACGCACATGCACCAGCCCCGCCCTTCTCACCTTCGGGCTCTGCCTCGGTGGGCTCCTGGTCCTCCGCCTGACTCCCAGGGAGGTGCTCCAGGTCAGAGGCGGGTCTGCTGAGCTGCCTGTCACCCGCGGGCAGGGCCCTGGCGTGACGCCTGGGCGGTTTCTGGGGAGGAAGCCGTCGTGGTGGCGGCGACCCCCCCGTGTGCAGACTCACCCGGAGCTCGTGCTGGCCCTGAGAAGCGTGCACCGGCCCCTCACTCGGGGAGGCGGCGTGGGTGTCGTCATCCAGCGGCTCCTGCAGTGTCCGGCTCTGCAATGACAGTGACCGGCAGCCGGCCCGGCCCGGAGGTCTCAGAGCCCTGCCCGGCCAGGACCACTCCTGTTTCTGCCCACTCGACCCTCTGCTGCCAGATCAGACTGGGACCTTGGTCAGCTCGGACGGCCACCCGGGAGGGAAGAGACACAGCCAGAGGGCATGGGCTTCGACTCGGGCAGCAGGGCCCTGCCCGGCTCGCCACAGCCCAGCCCGCCAGCTGGGACCCGGGGTGCGGACGTGACCGGCCCCCCAGGCCTCTGACCTGCTCGTGCTTGAGGCAGGGCACCCCCCCTCCCCCAAGCCCAACATGACTGCCCACCTCCACCAGCAAGGAGAAGGGGATGTGGGGCTATACCCGGGTGGGGTCTGAGTGGTGGCCCGGCCTGGGCGGGCCTGCCCCAGGCCTCCCTGGGTTACCTTTGGGTCCCTGTGGCCAAAAGGCCAGAGGCGCCTGGGGTGAGAGCTGACCCAGCGCCGGCACCGCTGGCCCAGCCCCTCGCTGCGGGCCTTCCGGGGGCCGCGGCCTCGGGGTGTTGGGACACAGCAGAACATGTCTGAGTGGAGCTGAGTTCCCCAGCCAGGTGAGCTGAGTAGGGGCTTCTCCACAGAGTGGGTGCCTTGGTGACCTCAGTAATAAGTTCTGTTGGGTTCTAATTGCCAGGGAAGTGAGGTCACTTCCTGGGGTCCCCTTCCCCAAGCTTCCTCCTTCCACAGAGGTCCCCAAGGGCCTCTCTGGGCTGCTGACTGCTCACCTCCCACCCCGTGCCATGTCCGCACACAGTGACACCAACTCAGCCCCCCTCCCCAGAACCCTGCGGAGGCCTGGATGCAGCCAGGGCGCCAGCTCTGAGGACGCAGCTGGGTTCAGACCCCTCGTCAACAGTGCTGTCACCCTGGACAAGCCACCTGCCTCTCAGGGTCTCCCCAGTCCCCCATCGGCACAGTGGGGATCATTCTGGCCCCTCCTTCCTGGGGAAGCCATCGTGTCTCCAGAGCCACAAACACCTACCGCACCTGTCAGCCCTGCGGGCTGGCATCACAGGGAGCTCGTGCGCAGACTCAGCGAAGGGAGGGCCCCACAGAGGGCTGGCGGAGCGCAGAGCACACCCCACACAGGCTGGGGTCTGCCCTGGGGTCCGGAGAAAGTCACTCCCCTCGCCGCCTGCTTCCCAGCTCCCTGTCGGGGCGGGGGCGGGGGGCGGGGGCGGGGGGAGAAACTGAATGTAACTGTGACTTCGTTCTCGCTGGCATACCACCTCCTGGGTCATTCTGTCATGTTTAGATTCAGGCCCAGTGTCTCATCTCGGCCTCTGGGGTGGGCTGCCCCACAATGCTCTCTGCTTTTATGCCTTCTGGTCACGTGTCCTTGTGTGACCCCCACACCCTCCCCTGCAGTGCGGATGGACATTGGGACCGGGTCCTGACATGCAGAGTGGCGTGTGAAAATGGGCGTGACTTCCGCTCGTTCCCAGCTCCAGTGTTCCTTCTCCCTCTCTCTGTCTCTCAGCGCCTGTCTTGTCTCTCCCTCTCTCTCTCTCTCTCTCTCTCTCTCTGTTTCTCTCTCTCCCTCTGCCTCTCTGTGTTTCAGTCTCTCTGTCTCTTTTCCTGGATGTATGTGCGTATACATTTACGTGCGTATCTGTGTATTTACATGTTTATATTGTTAGGGCTCAGGGCAGGTCACTTCTGAAAGTGCCTTGATGACACACTGATTCTTTTCATGTTACTGAAGAAAAAACTTCCTTGCAAGTTGTGCGAGCACTTTGGTGGGGTCAGCTCTAAGGATCAGCACTGCTGGGGAAGGGCTGCGCCTGTGGCCCTTTGATGCGTCCTGCACACTGTTTCCCTGGAGGGGAATGTCTGTTCTCTCGTCCCTCCGGGGGATCTGCTGGGGCCTCTGCCTCCTCACGTTGCCACCAGGGCTGGCTGTCACCAGGCTAAAGATCTGCCAGCGTCATGGTGACAAGTGCTGTCTCCACAGTGTGTCCGTCTGCCTGTGTCCTCAGCCGAGAGGTCGAGCACGTCTAACACACACTGGCCACCTGCTCTGCCTCTCGTTGGAACTGCCCGTGTGTGTTCTGTTTGTTGAGAGCAACTGGGTTTCGAGAGGTTTTTGGACCCCGCGGATGTGTAGCCTTTCTCCAGCCTTGGGTTCTGAGGAACGCTTCTTCCGGGTCGTGGTTTGTCTTTCCGGCTATATTTCTGGGCTTTTGCTGGTTTCTTGATTTGCTTGGTTTTGCTTTGGCCCCAGGAAGAGCTAAGCATCTCCCTTCTGTCTTCTGGCCGTGGTGTCACAGGGGGAAGAGCAGTGCCTCCCCCGAGGTTATGCACAGAGTTACTGAAAGGGCTTCATTTTGTACATCACATCTTTAGCCCACCTGGATTTCCCTTTCAAATAGTAAAAATGCTATTTCAAGTGGAAACAAAACAAATCACCACCAGCCCCTGCTTAAGCCATGTGGGCAGGCACGCAAAGCCACCTTTCCTGTGGCTTCATTGACAGGGAACACCCAGGAGAGGTAAAGACACCCAGAGGGGAAGTGGACTCGGGGCTGTCAGGGGCTGGAGGGGGCGGGGGAGTGCGTGCTCTGGAACCAGGGTTTTACTTTGAAGAAAGGAACAGTGTGAGCCTGCATGGTAGTGAAGGTCGCACAGCATCGTGAAGGCACCTAGTGCTCCTGAGTTGCACAATTTCAGAGGGACAAAGTCTATGTTTTATTAAGAGAAAGTTAAAAAAGAAAAATAAAGGATGACATAACCGATCTGAAACAAACAGAGGGAAGCGAAGAAAAGCCAAACTCCAACAAGTGCAGGGGAAGGGAAGTCAAGTTCGGGTGGGGGAGGGGATTCATGGTGGGATTTTGAAGAAGAAGGTGTGGGTGGGCACAGAGGGGGCTCAGCCCCAGGGGCTGGTGACGCCTGAGCTGGTTCTCCGTGGCCCAGCGGTCCAGCTGCAGGTGCAGCATCTTCAGGACCTTCGGAAGCAGCAGGAGCTGCGGGACCTTCAGCAGCAGCCGGAGCTGCGGGACCTTCAGCAGTAGCAGGAGCTGCGGATCCCTCAGGAGCAGCAGGAGCTACTGGAGCGGCAGGAGCTGCAGGATCTTCAGGAGCAGCGTTAGCTGCTGGAGCTGCAGAAGCTGCAGGAGCAGCAGGAGGGAGCTCGGGGTCTCCTGCTGGATCCTGATGGCCCTGGCTTTGGTCTCTGGCATCTTCCCCTGCCCCCGCCTGCTCGGGATCTGTGACTGTTGGAAGTGGAGAGAGCTTTCAGTCTTGTGGAGGTGCTCATGCTGTGAGAGAGGAAAACTTTACCCATGTGCCTCCCTTTCCATGGGCCTCTTCAAGGACTGACATCTTCCCAGAGCTTCCCAGACAGCTCCCACCCAGCAAGTGCCCACAGGATGTGTTTTGTGACTGAATTCTTCTAGACAGGTGGTCTGAGGCCAATCTTTGCTCTGGTGCCAGCAGCAGCCTCTGGGGACGCCTCCCTGTGTGGCCCAGCCCTAGGCCCTCCCTCACCTACGCACATGCACCAGCCCCGCCCTTCTCACCTTCGGGCTCTGCCTCGGTGGGCTCCTGGTCCTCCGCCTGACTCCCAGGGAGGTGCTCCAGGTCAGAGGCGGGTCTGCTGAGCTGCCTGTCACCCGCGGGCAGGGCCCTGGCGTGACGCCTGGGCGGTTTCTGGGGAGGAAGCCGTCGTGGTGGCGGCGACCCCCCCGTGTGCAGACTCACCCGGAGCTCGTGCTGGCCCTGAGAAGCGTGCACCGGCCCCTCACTCGGGGAGGCGGCGTGGGTGTCGTCATCCAGCGGCTCCTGCAGTGTCCGGCTCTGCAATGACAGTGACCGGCAGCCGGCCCGGCCCGGAGGTCTCAGAGCCCTGCCCGGCCAGGACCACTCCTGTTTCTGCCCACTCGACCCTCTGCTGCCAGATCAGACTGGGACCTTGGTCAGCTCGGACGGCCACCCGGGAGGGAAGAGACACAGCCAGAGGGCATGGGCTTCGACTCGGGCAGCAGGGCCCTGCCCGGCTCGCCACAGCCCAGCCCGCCAGCTGGGACCCGGGGTGCGGACGTGACCGGCCCCCCAGGCCTCTGACCTGCTCGTGCTTGAGGCAGGGCACCCCCCCTCCCCCAAGCCCAACATGACTGCCCACCTCCACCAGCAAGGAGAAGGGGATGTGGGGCTATACCCGGGTGGGGTCTGAGTGGTGGCCCGGCCTGGGCGGGCCTGCCCCAGGCCTCCCTGGGTTACCTTTGGGTCCCTGTGGCCAAAAGGCCAGAGGCGCCTGGGGTGAGAGCTGACCCAGCGCCGGCACCGCTGGCCCAGCCCCTCGCTGCGGGCCTTCCGGGGGCCGCGGCCTCGGGGTGTTGGGACACAGCAGAACATGTCTGAGTGGAGCTGAGTTCCCCAGCCAGGTGAGCTGAGTAGGGGCTTCTCCACAGAGTGGGTGCCTTGGTGACCTCAGTAATAAGTTCTGTTGGGTTCTAATTGCCAGGGAAGTGAGGTCACTTCCTGGGGTCCCCTTCCCCAAGCTTCCTCCTTCCACAGAGGTCCCCAAGGGCCTCTCTGGGCTGCTGACTGCTCACCTCCCACCCCGTGCCATGTCCGCACACAGTGACACCAACTCAGCCCCCCTCCCCAGAACCCTGCGGAGGCCTGGATGCAGCCAGGGCGCCAGCTCTGAGGACGCAGCTGGGTTCAGACCCCTCGTCAACAGTGCTGTCACCCTGGACAAGCCACCTGCCTCTCAGGGTCTCCCCAGTCCCCCATCGGCACAGTGGGGATCATTCTGGCCCCTCCTTCCTGGGGAAGCCATCGTGTCTCCAGAGCCACAAACACCTACCGCACCTGTCAGCCCTGCGGGCTGGCATCACAGGGAGCTCGTGCGCAGACTCAGCGAAGGGAGGGCCCCACAGAGGGCTGGCGGAGCGCAGAGCACACCCCACACAGGCTGGGGTCTGCCCTGGGGTCCGGAGAAAGTCACTCCCCTCGCCGCCTGCTTCCCAGCTCCCTGTCGGGGCGGGGGCGGGGGCGGGGGCGGGGGGAGAAACTGAATGTAACTGTGACTTCGTTCTCGCTGGCATACCACCTCCTGGGTCATTCTGTCATGTTTAGATTCAGGCCCAGTGTCTCATCTCGGCCTCTGGGGTGGGCTGCCCCACAATGCTCTCTGCTTTTATGCCTTCTGGTCACGTGTCCTTGTGTGACCCCCACACCCTCCCCTGCAGTGCGGATGGACATTGGGACCGGGTCCTGACATGCAGAGTGGCGTGTGAAAATGGGCGTGACTTCCGCTCGTTCCCAGCTCCAGTGTTCCTTCTCCCTCTCTCTGTCTCTCAGCGCCTGTCTTGTCTCTCTCTCTCTCTCTCTCTCTCTCTCTCTGTTTCTCTCTCTCCCTCTGCCTCTCTGTGTTTCAGTCTCTCTGTCTCTTTTCCTGGATGTATGTGCGTATACATTTACGTGCGTATCTGTGTATTTACATGTTTATATTGTTAGGGCTCAGGGCAGGTCACTTCTGAAAGTGCCTTGATGACACACTGATTCTTTTCATGTTACTGAAGAAAAAACTTCCTTGCAAGTTGTGCGAGCACTTTGGTGGGGTCAGCTCTAAGGATCAGCACTGCTGGGGAAGGGCTGCGCCTGTGGCCCTTTGATGCGTCCTGCACACTGTTTCCCTGGAGGGGAATGTCTGTTCTCTCGTCCCTCCGGGGGATCTGCTGGGGCCTCTGCCTCCTCACGTTGCCACCAGGGCTGGCTGTCACCAGGCTAAAGATCTGCCAGCGTCATGGTGACAAGTGCTGTCTCCACAGTGTGTCCGTCTGCCTGTGTCCTCAGCCGAGAGGTCGAGCACGTCTAACACACACTGGCCACCTGCTCTGCCTCTCGTTGGAACTGCCCGTGTGTGTTCTGTTTGTTGAGAGCAACTGGGTTTCGAGAGGTTTTTGGACCCCGCGGATGTGTAGCCTTTCTCCAGCCTTGGGTTCTGAGGAACGCTTCTTCCGGGTCGTGGTTTGTCTTTCCGGCTATATTTCTGGGCTTTTGCTGGTTTCTTGATTTGCTTGGTTTTGCTTTGGCCCCAGGAAGAGCTAAGCATCTCCCTTCTGTCTTCTGGCCGTGGTGTCACAGGGGGAAGAGCAGTGCCTCCCCCGAGGTTATGCACAGAGTTACTGAAAGGGCTTCATTTTGTACATCACATCTTTAGCCCACCTGGATTTCCCTTTCAAATAGTAAAAATGCTATTTCAAGTGGAAACAAAACAAATCACCACCAGCCCCTGCTTAAGCCATGTGGGCAGGCACGCAAAGCCACCTTTCCTGTGGCTTCATTGACAGGGAACACCCAGGAGAGGTAAAGACACCCAGAGGGGAAGTGGACTCGGGGCTGTCAGGGGCTGGAGGGGGCGGGGGAGTGCGTGCTCTGGAACCAGGGTTTTACTTTGAAGAAAGGAACAGTGTGAGCCTGCATGGTAGTGAAGGTCGCACAGCATCGTGAAGGCACCTAGTGCTCCTGAGTTGCACAATTTCAGAGGGACAAAGTCTATGTTTTATTAAGAGAAAGTTAAAAAAGAAAAATAAAGGATGACATAACCGATCTGAAACAAACAGAGGGAAGCGAAGAAAAGCCAAACTCCAACAAGTGCAGGGGAAGGGAAGTCAAGTTCGGGTGGGGGAGGGGATTCATGGTGGGATTTTGAAGAAGAAGGTGTGGGTGGGCACAGAGGGGGCTCAGCCCCAGGGGCTGGTGACGCCTGAGCTGGTTCTCCGTGGCCCAGCGGTCCAGCTGCAGGTGCAGCATCTTCAGGACCTTCGGAAGCAGCAGGAGCTGCGGGACCTTCAGCAGCAGCCGGAGCTGCGGGACCTTCAGCAGTAGCAGGAGCTGCGGATCCCTCAGGAGCAGCAGGAGCTACTGGAGCGGCAGGAGCTGCAGGATCTTCAGGAGCAGCGTTAGCTGCTGGAGCTGCAGAAGCTGCAGGAGCAGCAGGAGGGAGCTCGGGGTCTCCTGCTGGATCCTGATGGCCCTGGCTTTGGTCTCTGGCATCTTCCCCTGCCCCCGCCTGCTCGGGATCTGTGACTGTTGGAAGTGGAGAGAGCTTTCAGTCTTGTGGAGGTGCTCATGCTGTGAGAGAGGAAAACTTTACCCATGTGCCTCCCTTTCCATGGGCCTCTTCAAGGACTGACATCTTCCCAGAGCTTCCCAGACAGCTCCCACCCAGCAAGTGCCCACAGGATGTGTTTTGTGACTGAATTCTTCTAGACAGGTGGTCTGAGGCCAATCTTTGCTCTGGTGCCAGCAGCAGCCTCTGGGGACGCCTCCCTGTGTGGCCCAGCCCTAGGCCCTCCCTCACCTACGCACATGCACCAGCCCCGCCCTTCTCACCTTCGGGCTCTGCCTCGGTGGGCTCCTGGTCCTCCGCCTGACTCCCAGGGAGGTGCTCCAGGTCAGAGGCGGGTCTGCTGAGCTGCCTGTCACCCGCGGGCAGGGCCCTGGCGTGACGCCTGGGCGGTTTCTGGGGAGGAAGCCGTCGTGGTGGCGGCGACCCCCCCGTGTGCAGACTCACCCGGAGCTCGTGCTGGCCCTGAGAAGCGTGCACCGGCCCCTCACTCGGGGAGGCGGCGTGGGTGTCGTCATCCAGCGGCTCCTGCAGTGTCCGGCTCTGCAATGACAGTGACCGGCAGCCGGCCCGGCCCGGAGGTCTCAGAGCCCTGCCCGGCCAGGACCACTCCTGTTTCTGCCCACTCGACCCTCTGCTGCCAGATCAGACTGGGACCTTGGTCAGCTCGGACGGCCACCCGGGAGGGAAGAGACACAGCCAGAGGGCATGGGCTTCGACTCGGGCAGCAGGGCCCTGCCCGGCTCGCCACAGCCCAGCCCGCCAGCTGGGACCCGGGGTGCGGACGTGACCGGCCCCCCAGGCCTCTGACCTGCTCGTGCTTGAGGCAGGGCACCCCCCCTCCCCCAAGCCCAACATGACTGCCCACCTCCACCAGCAAGGAGAAGGGGATGTGGGGCTATACCCGGGTGGGGTCTGAGTGGTGGCCCGGCCTGGGCGGGCCTGCCCCAGGCCTCCCTGGGTTACCTTTGGGTCCCTGTGGCCAAAAGGCCAGAGGCGCCTGGGGTGAGAGCTGACCCAGCGCCGGCACCGCTGGCCCAGCCCCTCGCTGCGGGCCTTCCGGGGGCCGCGGCCTCGGGGTGTTGGGACACAGCAGAACATGTCTGAGTGGAGCTGAGTTCCCCAGCCAGGTGAGCTGAGTAGGGGCTTCTCCACAGAGTGGGTGCCTTGGTGACCTCAGTAATAAGTTCTGTTGGGTTCTAATTGCCAGGGAAGTGAGGTCACTTCCTGGGGTCCCCTTCCCCAAGCTTCCTCCTTCCACAGAGGTCCCCAAGGGCCTCTCTGGGCTGCTGACTGCTCACCTCCCACCCCGTGCCATGTCCGCACACAGTGACACCAACTCAGCCCCCCTCCCCAGAACCCTGCGGAGGCCTGGATGCAGCCAGGGCGCCAGCTCTGAGGACGCAGCTGGGTTCAGACCCCTCGTCAACAGTGCTGTCACCCTGGACAAGCCACCTGCCTCTCAGGGTCTCCCCAGTCCCCCATCGGCACAGTGGGGATCATTCTGGCCCCTCCTTCCTGGGGAAGCCATCGTGTCTCCAGAGCCACAAACACCTACCGCACCTGTCAGCCCTGCGGGCTGGCATCACAGGGAGCTCGTGCGCAGACTCAGCAAAGGGAGGGCCCCACAGAGGGCTGGCGGAGCGCAGAGCACACCCCACACAGGCTGGGGTCTGCCCTGGGGTCCGGAGAAAGTCACTCCCCTCGCCGCCTGCTTCCCAGCTCCCTGTCGGGGCGGGGGCGGGGGCGGGGGCGGGGGCGGGGGGAGAAACTGAATGTAACTGTGACTTCGTTCTCGCTGGCATACCACCTCCTGGGTCATTCTGTCATGTTTAGATTCAGGCCCAGTGTCTCATCTCGGCCTCTGGGGTGGGCTGCCCCACAATGCTCTCTGCTTTTATGCCTTCTGGTCACGTGTCCTTGTGTGACCCCCACACCCTCCCCTGCAGTGCGGATGGACATTGGGACCGGGTCCTGACATGCAGAGTGGCGTGTGAAAATGGGCGTGACTTCCGCTCGTTCCCAGCTCCAGTGTTCCTTCTCCCTCTCTCTGTCTCTCAGCGCCTGTCTTGTCTCTCTCTCTCTCTCTCTCTCTCTCTCTGTTTCTATCTCTCCCTCTGCCTCTCTGTGTTTCAGTCTCTCTGTCTCTTTTCCTGGATGTATGTGCGTATACATTTACGTGCGTATCTGTGTATTTACATGTTTATATTGTTAGGGCTCAGGGCAGGTCACTTCTGAAAGTGCCTTGATGACACACTGATTCTTTTCATGTTACTGAAGAAAAAACTTCCTTGCAAGTTGTGCGAGCACTTTGGTGGGGTCAGCTCTAAGGATCAGCACTGCTGGGGAAGGGCTGCGCCTGTGGCCCTTTGATGCGTCCTGCACACTGTTTCCCTGGAGGGGAATGTCTGTTCTCTCGTCCCTCCGGGGGATCTGCTGGGGCCTCTGCCTCCTCACGTTGCCACCAGGGCTGGCTGTCACCAGGCTAAAGATCTGCCAGCGTCATGGTGACAAGTGCTGTCTCCACAGTGTGTCCGTCTGCCTGTGTCCTCAGCCGAGAGGTCGAGCACGTCTAACACACACTGGCCACCTGCTCTGCCTCTCGTTGGAACTGCCCGTGTGTGTTCTGTTTGTTGAGAGCAACTGGGTTTCGAGAGGTTTTTGGACCCCGCGGATGTGTAGCCTTTCTCCAGCCTTGGGTTCTGAGGAACGCTTCTTCCGGGTCGTGGTTTGTCTTTCCGGCTATATTTCTGGGCTTTTGCTGGTTTCTTGATTTGCTTGGTTTTGCTTTGGCCCCAGGAAGAGCTAAGCATCTCCCTTCTGTCTTCTGGCCGTGGTGTCACAGGGGGAAGAGCAGTGCCTCCCCCGAGGTTATGCACAGAGTTACTGAAAGGGCTTCATTTTGTACATCACATCTTTAGCCCACCTGGATTTCCCTTTCAAATAGTAAAAATGCTATTTCAAGTGGAAACAAAACAAATCACCACCAGCCCCTGCTTAAGCCATGTGGGCAGGCACGCAAAGCCACCTTTCCTGTGGCTTCATTGACAGGGAACACCCAGGAGAGGTAAAGACACCCAGAGGGGAAGTGGACTCGGGGCTGTCAGGGGCTGGAGGGGGCGGGGGAGTGCGTGCTCTGGAACCAGGGTTTTACTTTGAAGAAAGGAACAGTGTGAGCCTGCATGGTAGTGAAGGTCGCACAGCATCGTGAAGGCACCTAGTGCTCCTGAGTTGCACAATTTCAGAGGGACAAAGTCTATGTTTTATTAAGAGAAAGTTAAAAAAGAAAAATAAAGGATGACATAACCGATCTGAAACAAACAGAGGGAAGCGAAGAAAAGCCAAACTCCAACAAGTGCAGGGGAAGGGAAGTCAAGTTCGGGTGGGGGAGGGGATTCATGGTGGGATTTTGAAGAAGAAGGTGTGGGTGGGCACAGAGGGGGCTCAGCCCCAGGGGCTGGTGACGCCTGAGCTGGTTCTCCGTGGCCCAGCGGTCCAGCTGCAGGTGCAGCATCTTCAGGACCTTCGGAAGCAGCAGGAGCTGCGGGACCTTCAGCAGCAGCCGGAGCTGCGGGACCTTCAGCAGTAGCAGGAGCTGCGGATCCCTCAGGAGCAGCAGGAGCTACTGGAGCGGCAGGAGCTGCAGGATCTTCAGGAGCAGCGTTAGCTGCTGGAGCTGCAGAAGCTGCAGGAGCAGCAGGAGGGAGCTCGGGGTCTCCTGCTGGATCCTGATGGCCCTGGCTTTGGTCTCTGGCATCTTCCCCTGCCCCCGCCTGCTCGGGATCTGTGACTGTTGGAAGTGGAGAGAGCTTTCAGTCTTGTGGAGGTGCTCATGCTGTGAGAGAGGAAAACTTTACCCATGTGCCTCCCTTTCCATGGGCCTCTTCAAGGACAGACATCTTCCCAGAGCTTCCCAGACAGCTCCCACCCAGCAAGTGCCCACAGGATGTGTTTTGTGACTGAATTCTTCTAGACAGGTGGTCTGAGGCCAATCTTTGCTCTGGTGCCAGCAGCAGCCTCTGGGGACGCCTCCCTGTGTGGCCCAGCCCTAGGCCCTCCCTCACCTACGCACATGCACCAGCCCCGCCCTTCTCACCTTCGGGCTCTGCCTCGGTGGGCTCCTGGTCCTCCGCCTGACTCCCAGGGAGGTGCTCCAGGTCAGAGGCGGGTCTGCTGAGCTGCCTGTCACCCGCGGGCAGGGCCCTGGCGTGACGCCTGGGCGGTTTCTGGGGAGGAAGCCGTCGTGGTGGCGGCGACCCCCCCGTGTGCAGACTCACCCGGAGCTCGTGCTGGCCCTGAGAAGCGTGCACCGGCCCCTCACTCGGGGAGGCGGCGTGGGTGTCGTCATCCAGCGGCTCCTGCAGTGTCCGGCTCTGCAATGACAGTGACCGGCAGCCGGCCCGGCCCGGAGGTCTCAGAGCCCTGCCCGGCCAGGACCACTCCTGTTTCTGCCCACTCGACCCTCTGCTGCCAGATCAGACTGGGACCTTGGTCAGCTCGGACGGCCACCCGGGAGGGAAGAGACACAGCCAGAGGGCATGGGCTTCGACTCGGGCAGCAGGGCCCTGCCCGGCTCGCCACAGCCCAGCCCGCCAGCTGGGACCCGGGGTGCGGACGTGACCGGCCCCCCAGGCCTCTGACCTGCTCGTGCTTGAGGCAGGGCACCCCCCCTCCCCCAAGCCCAACATGACTGCCCACCTCCACCAGCAAGGAGAAGGGGATGTGGGGCTATACCCGGGTGGGGTCTGAGTGGTGGCCCGGCCTGGGCGGGCCTGCCCCAGGCCTCCCTGGGTTACCTTTGGGTCCCTGTGGCCAAAAGGCCAGAGGCGCCTGGGGTGAGAGCTGACCCAGCGCCGGCACCGCTGGCCCAGCCCCTCGCTGCGGGCCTTCCGGGGGCCGCGGCCTCGGGGTGTTGGGACACAGCAGAACATGTCTGAGTGGAGCTGAGTTCCCCAGCCAGGTGAGCTGAGTAGGGGCTTCTCCACAGAGTGGGTGCCTTGGTGACCTCAGTAATAAGTTCTGTTGGGTTCTAATTGCCAGGGAAGTGAGGTCACTTCCTGGGGTCCCCTTCCCCAAGCTTCCTCCTTCCACAGAGGTCCCCAAGGGCCTCTCTGGGCTGCTGACTGCTCACCTCCCACCCCGTGCCATGTCCGCACACAGTGACACCAACTCAGCCCCCCTCCCCAGAACCCTGCGGAGGCCTGGATGCAGCCAGGGCGCCAGCTCTGAGGACGCAGCTGGGTTCAGACCCCTCGTCAACAGTGCTGTCACCCTGGACAAGCCACCTGCCTCTCAGGGTCTCCCCAGTCCCCCATCGGCACAGTGGGGATCATTCTGGCCCCTCCTTCCTGGGGAAGCCATCGTGTCTCCAGAGCCACAAACACCTACCGCACCTGTCAGCCCTGCGGGCTGGCATCACAGGGAGCTCGTGCGCAGACTCAGCAAAGGGAGGGCCCCACAGAGGGCTGGCGGAGCGCAGAGCACACCCCACACAGGCTGGGGTCTGCCCTGGGGTCCGGAGAAAGTCACTCCCCTCGCCGCCTGCTTCCCAGCTCCCTGTCGGGGCGGGGGCGGGGGCGGGGGCGGGGGCGGGGGGAGAAACTGAATGTAACTGTGACTTCGTTCTCGCTGGCATACCACCTCCTGGGTCATTCTGTCATGTTTAGATTCAGGCCCAGTGTCTCATCTCGGCCTCTGGGGTGGGCTGCCCCACAATGCTCTCTGCTTTTATGCCTTCTGGTCACGTGTCCTTGTGTGACCCCCACACCCTCCCCTGCAGTGCGGATGGACATTGGGACCGGGTCCTGACATGCAGAGTGGCGTGTGAAAATGGGCGTGACTTCCGCTCGTTCCCAGCTCCAGTGTTCCTTCTCCCTCTCTCTGTCTCTCAGCGCCTGTCTTGTCTCTCTCTCTCTCTCTCTCTCTGTTTCTCTCTCTCCCTCTGCCTCTCTGTGTTTCAGTCTCTCTGTCTCTTTTCCTGGATGTATGTGCGTATACATTTACGTGCGTATCTGTGTATTTACATGTTTATATTGTTAGGGCTCAGGGCAGGTCACTTCTGAAAGTGCCTTGATGACACACTGATTCTTTTCATGTTACTGAAGAAAAAACTTCCTTGCAAGTTGTGCGAGCACTTTGGTGGGGTCAGCTCTAAGGATCAGCACTGCTGGGGAAGGGCTGCGCCTGTGGCCCTTTGATGCGTCCTGCACACTGTTTCCCTGGAGGGGAATGTCTGTTCTCTCGTCCCTCCGGGGGATCTGCTGGGGCCTCTGCCTCCTCACGTTGCCACCAGGGCTGGCTGTCACCAGGCTAAAGATCTGCCAGCGTCATGGTGACAAGTGCTGTCTCCACAGTGTGTCCGTCTGCCTGTGTCCTCAGCCGAGAGGTCGAGCACGTCTAACACACACTGGCCACCTGCTCTGCCTCTCGTTGGAACTGCCCGTGTGTGTTCTGTTTGTTGAGAGCAACTGGGTTTCGAGAGGTTTTTGGACCCCGCGGATGTGTAGCCTTTCTCCAGCCTTGGGTTCTGAGGAACGCTTCTTCCGGGTCGTGGTTTGTCTTTCCGGCTATATTTCTGGGCTTTTGCTGGTTTCTTGATTTGCTTGGTTTTGCTTTGGCCCCAGGAAGAGCTAAGCATCTCCCTTCTGTCTTCTGGCTGTGGTGTCACAGGGGGAAGAGCAGTGCCTCCCCCGAGGTTATGCACAGAGTTACTGAAAGGGCTTCATTTTGTACATCACATCTTTAGCCCACCTGGATTTCCCTTTCAAATAGTAAAAATGCTATTTCAAGTGGAAACAAAACAAATCACCACCAGCCCCTGCTTAAGCCATGTGGGCAGGCACGCAAAGCCACCTTTCCTGTGGCTTCATTGACAGGGAACACCCAGGAGAGGTAAAGACACCCAGAGGGGAAGTGGACTCGGGGCTGTCAGGGGCTGGAGGGGGCGGGGGAGTGCGTGCTCTGGAACCAGGGTTTTACTTTGAAGAAAGGAACAGTGTGAGCCTGCATGGTAGTGAAGGTCGCACAGCATCGTGAAGGCACCTAGTGCTCCTGAGTTGCACAATTTCAGAGGGACAAAGTCTATGTTTTATTAAGAGAAAGTTAAAAAAGAAAAATAAAGGATGACATAACCGATCTGAAACAAACAGAGGGAAGCGAAGAAAAGCCAAACTCCAACAAGTGCAGGGGAAGGGAAGTCAAGTTCGGGTGGGGGAGGGGATTCATGGTGGGATTTTGAAGAAGAAGGTGTGGGTGGGCACAGAGGGGGCTCAGCCCCAGGGGCTGGTGACGCCTGAGCTGGTTCTCCGTGGCCCAGCGGTCCAGCTGCAGGTGCAGCATCTTCAGGACCTTCGGAAGCAGCAGGAGCTGCGGGACCTTCAGCAGCAGCCGGAGCTGCGGGACCTTCAGCAGTAGCAGGAGCTGCGGATCCCTCAGGAGCAGCAGGAGCTACTGGAGCGGCAGGAGCTGCAGGATCTTCAGGAGCAGCGTTAGCTGCTGGAGCTGCAGAAGCTGCAGGAGCAGCAGGAGGGAGCTCGGGGTCTCCTGCTGGATCCTGATGGCCCTGGCTTTGGTCTCTGGCATCTTCCCCTGCCCCCGCCTGCTCGGGATCTGTGACTGTTGGAAGTGGAGAGAGCTTTCAGTCTTGTGGAGGTGCTCATGCTGTGAGAGAGGAAAACTTTACCCATGTGCCTCCCTTTCCATGGGCCTCTTCAAGGACAGACATCTTCCCAGAGCTTCCCAGACAGCTCCCACCCAGCAAGTGCCCACAGGATGTGTTTTGTGACTGAATTCTTCTAGACAGGTGGTCTGAGGCCAATCTTTGCTCTGGTGCCAGCAGCAGCCTCTGGGGACGCCTCCCTGTGTGGCCCAGCCCTAGGCCCTCCCTCACCTACGCACATGCACCAGCCCCGCCCTTCTCACCTTCGGGCTCTGCCTCGGTGGGCTCCTGGTCCTCCGCCTGACTCCCAGGGAGGTGCTCCAGGTCAGAGGCGGGTCTGCTGAGCTGCCTGTCACCCGCGGGCAGGGCCCTGGCGTGACGCCTGGGCGGTTTCTGGGGAGGAAGCCGTCGTGGTGGCGGCGACCCCCCCGTGTGCAGACTCACCCGGAGCTCGTGCTGGCCCTGAGAAGCGTGCACCGGCCCCTCACTCGGGGAGGCGGCGTGGGTGTCGTCATCCAGCGGCTCCTGCAGTGTCCGGCTCTGCAATGACAGTGACCGGCAGCCGGCCCGGCCCGGAGGTCTCAGAGCCCTGCCCGGCCAGGACCACTCCTGTTTCTGCCCACTCGACCCTCTGCTGCCAGATCAGACTGGGACCTTGGTCAGCTCGGACGGCCACCCGGGAGGGAAGAGACACAGCCAGAGGGCATGGGCTTCGACTCGGGCAGCAGGGCCCTGCCCGGCTCGCCACAGCCCAGCCCGCCAGCTGGGACCCGGGGTGCGGACGTGACCGGCCCCCCAGGCCTCTGACCTGCTCGTGCTTGAGGCAGGGCACCCCCCCTCCCCCAAGCCCAACATGACTGCCCACCTCCACCAGCAAGGAGAAGGGGATGTGGGGCTATACCCGGGTGGGGTCTGAGTGGTGGCCCGGCCTGGGCGGGCCTGCCCCAGGCCTCCCTGGGTTACCTTTGGGTCCCTGTGGCCAAAAGGCCAGAGGCGCCTGGGGTGAGAGCTGACCCAGCGCCGGCACCGCTGGCCCAGCCCCTCGCTGCGGGCCTTCCGGGGGCCGCGGCCTCGGGGTGTTGGGACACAGCAGAACATGTCTGAGTGGAGCTGAGTTCCCCAGCCAGGTGAGCTGAGTAGGGGCTTCTCCACAGAGTGGGTGCCTTGGTGACCTCAGTAATAAGTTCTGTTGGGTTCTAATTGCCAGGGAAGTGAGGTCACTTCCTGGGGTCCCCTTCCCCAAGCTTCCTCCTTCCACAGAGGTCCCCAAGGGCCTCTCTGGGCTGCTGACTGCTCACCTCCCACCCCGTGCCATGTCCGCACACAGTGACACCAACTCAGCCCCCCTCCCCAGAACCCTGCGGAGGCCTGGATGCAGCCAGGGCGCCAGCTCTGAGGACGCAGCTGGGTTCAGACCCCTCGTCAACAGTGCTGTCACCCTGGACAAGCCACCTGCCTCTCAGGGTCTCCCCAGTCCCCCATCGGCACAGTGGGGATCATTCTGGCCCCTCCTTCCTGGGGAAGCCATCGTGTCTCCAGAGCCACAAACACCTACCGCACCTGTCAGCCCTGCGGGCTGGCATCACAGGGAGCTCGTGCGCAGACTCAGCGAAGGGAGGGCCCCACAGAGGGCTGGCGGAGCGCAGAGCACACCCCACACAGGCTGGGGTCTGCCCTGGGGTCCGGAGAAAGTCACTCCCCTCGCCGCCTGCTTCCCAGCTCCCTGTCGGGGCGGGGGCGGGGGCGGGGGCGGGGGGAGAAACTGAATGTAACTGTGACTTCGTTCTCGCTGGCATACCACCTCCTGGGTCATTCTGTCATGTTTAGATTCAGGCCCAGTGTCTCATCTCGGCCTCTGGGGTGGGCTGCCCCACAATGCTCTCTGCTTTTATGCCTTCTGGTCACGTGTCCTTGTGTGACCCCCACACCCTCCCCTGCAGTGCGGATGGACATTGGGACCGGGTCCTGACATGCAGAGTGGCGTGTGAAAATGGGCGTGACTTCCGCTCGTTCCCAGCTCCAGTGTTCCTTCTCCCTCTCTCTGTCTCTCAGCGCCTGTCTTGTCTCTCTCTCTCTCTCTCTCTCTCTCTCTCTCTCTCTCTGTTTCTCTCTCTCCCTCTGCCTCTCTGTGTTTCAGTCTCTCTGTCTCTTTTCCTGGATGTATGTGCGTATACATTTACGTGCGTATCTGTGTATTTACATGTTTATATTGTTAGGGCTCAGGGCAGGTCACTTCTGAAAGTGCCTTGATGACACACTGATTCTTTTCATGTTACTGAAGAAAAAACTTCCTTGCAAGTTGTGCGAGCACTTTGGTGGGGTCAGCTCTAAGGATCAGCACTGCTGGGGAAGGGCTGCGCCTGTGGCCCTTTGATGCGTCCTGCACACTGTTTCCCTGGAGGGGAATGTCTGTTCTCTCGTCCCTCCGGGGGATCTGCTGGGGCCTCTGCCTCCTCACGTTGCCACCAGGGCTGGCTGTCACCAGGCTAAAGATCTGCCAGCGTCATGGTGACAAGTGCTGTCTCCACAGTGTGTCCGTCTGCCTGTGTCCTCAGCCGAGAGGTCGAGCACGTCTAACACACACTGGCCACCTGCTCTGCCTCTCGTTGGAACTGCCCGTGTGTGTTCTGTTTGTTGAGAGCAACTGGGTTTCGAGAGGTTTTTGGACCCCGCGGATGTGTAGCCTTTCTCCAGCCTTGGGTTCTGAGGAACGCTTCTTCCGGGTCGTGGTTTGTCTTTCCGGCTATATTTCTGGGCTTTTGCTGGTTTCTTGATTTGCTTGGTTTTGCTTTGGCCCCAGGAAGAGCTAAGCATCTCCCTTCTGTCTTCTGGCTGTGGTGTCACAGGGGGAAGAGCAGTGCCTCCCCCGAGGTTATGCACAGAGTTACTGAAAGGGCTTCATTTTGTACATCACATCTTTAGCCCACCTGGATTTCCCTTTCAAATAGTAAAAATGCTATTTCAAGTGGAAACAAAACAAATCACCACCAGCCCCTGCTTAAGCCATGTGGGCAGGCACGCAAAGCCACCTTTCCTGTGGCTTCATTGACAGGGAACACCCAGGAGAGGTAAAGACACCCAGAGGGGAAGTGGACTCGGGGCTGTCAGGGGCTGGAGGGGGCGGGGGAGTGCGTGCTCTGGAACCAGGGTTTTACTTTGAAGAAAGGAACAGTGTGAGCCTGCATGGTAGTGAAGGTCGCACAGCATCGTGAAGGCACCTAGTGCTCCTGAGTTGCACAATTTCAGAGGGACAAAGTCTATGTTTTATTAAAAGAAAGTTAAAAAAGAAAAATAAAGGATGACATAACCGATCTGAAACAAACAGAGGGAAGCGAAGAAAAGCCAAACTCCAACAAGTGCAGGGGAAGGGAAGTCAAGTTCGGGTGGGGGAGGGGATTCATGGTGGGATTTTGAAGAAGAAGGTGTGGGTGGGCACAGAGGGGGCTCAGCCCCAGGGGCTGGTGACGCCTGAGCTGGTTCTCCGTGGCCCAGCGGTCCAGCTGCAGGTGCAGCATCTTCAGGACCTTCGGAAGCAGCAGGAGCTGCGGGACCTTCAGCAGCAGCCGGAGCTGCGGGACCTTCAGCAGTAGCAGGAGCTGCGGATCCCTCAGGAGCAGCAGGAGCTACTGGAGCGGCAGGAGCTGCAGGATCTTCAGGAGCAGCGTTAGCTGCTGGAGCTGCAGAAGCTGCAGGAGCAGCAGGAGGGAGCTCGGGGTCTCCTGCTGGATCCTGATGGCCCTGGCTTTGGTCTCTGGCATCTTCCCCTGCCCCCGCCTGCTCGGGATCTGTGACTGTTGGAAGTGGAGAGAGCTTTCAGTCTTGTGGAGGTGCTCATGCTGTGAGAGAGGAAAACTTTACCCATGTGCCTCCCTTTCCATGGGCCTCTTCAAGGACAGACATCTTCCCAGAGCTTCCCAGACAGCTCCCACCCAGCAAGTGCCCACAGGATGTGTTTTGTGACTGAATTCTTCTAGACAGGTGGTCTGAGGCCAATCTTTGCTCTGGTGCCAGCAGCAGCCTCTGGGGACGCCTCCCTGTGTGGCCCAGCCCTAGGCCCTCCCTCACCTACGCACATGCACCAGCCCCGCCCTTCTCACCTTCGGGCTCTGCCTCGGTGGGCTCCTGGTCCTCCGCCTGACTCCCAGGGAGGTGCTCCAGGTCAGAGGCGGGTCTGCTGAGCTGCCTGTCACCCGCGGGCAGGGCCCTGGCGTGACGCCTGGGCGGTTTCTGGGGAGGAAGCCGTCGTGGTGGCGGCGACCCCCCCGTGTGCAGACTCACCCGGAGCTCGTGCTGGCCCTGAGAAGCGTGCACCGGCCCCTCACTCGGGGAGGCGGCGTGGGTGTCGTCATCCAGCGGCTCCTGCAGTGTCCGGCTCTGCAATGACAGTGACCGGCAGCCGGCCCGGCCCGGAGGTCTCAGAGCCCTGCCCGGCCAGGACCACTCCTGTTTCTGCCCACTCGACCCTCTGCTGCCAGATCAGACTGGGACCTTGGTCAGCTCGGACGGCCACCCGGGAGGGAAGAGACACAGCCAGAGGGCATGGGCTTCGACTCGGGCAGCAGGGCCCTGCCCGGCTCGCCACAGCCCAGCCCGCCAGCTGGGACCCGGGGTGCGGACGTGACCGGCCCCCCAGGCCTCTGACCTGCTCGTGCTTGAGGCAGGGCACCCCCCCTCCCCCAAGCCCAACATGACTGCCCACCTCCACCAGCAAGGAGAAGGGGATGTGGGGCTATACCCGGGTGGGGTCTGAGTGGTGGCCCGGCCTGGGCGGGCCTGCCCCAGGCCTCCCTGGGTTACCTTTGGGTCCCTGTGGCCAAAAGGCCAGAGGCGCCTGGGGTGAGAGCTGACCCAGCGCCGGCACCGCTGGCCCAGCCCCTCGCTGCGGGCCTTCCGGGGGCCGCGGCCTCGGGGTGTTGGGACACAGCAGAACATGTCTGAGTGGAGCTGAGTTCCCCAGCCAGGTGAGCTGAGTAGGGGCTTCTCCACAGAGTGGGTGCCTTGGTGACCTCAGTAATAAGTTCTGTTGGGTTCTAATTGCCAGGGAAGTGAGGTCACTTCCTGGGGTCCCCTTCCCCAAGCTTCCTCCTTCCACAGAGGTCCCCAAGGGCCTCTCTGGGCTGCTGACTGCTCACCTCCCACCCCGTGCCATGTCCGCACACAGTGACACCAACTCAGCCCCCCTCCCCAGAACCCTGCGGAGGCCTGGATGCAGCCAGGGCGCCAGCTCTGAGGACGCAGCTGGGTTCAGACCCCTCGTCAACAGTGCTGTCACCCTGGACAAGCCACCTGCCTCTCAGGGTCTCCCCAGTCCCCCATCGGCACAGTGGGGATCATTCTGGCCCCTCCTTCCTGGGGAAGCCATCGTGTCTCCAGAGCCACAAACACCTACCGCACCTGTCAGCCCTGCGGGCTGGCATCACAGGGAGCTCGTGCGCAGACTCAGCGAAGGGAGGGCCCCACAGAGGGCTGGCGGAGCGCAGAGCACACCCCACACAGGCTGGGGTCTGCCCTGGGGTCCGGAGAAAGTCACTCCCCTCGCCGCCTGCTTCCCAGCTCCCTGTCGGGGCGGGGGCGGGGGCGGGGGCGGGGGGAGAAACTGAATGTAACTGTGACTTCGTTCTCGCTGGCATACCACCTCCTGGGTCATTCTGTCATGTTTAGATTCAGGCCCAGTGTCTCATCTCGGCCTCTGGGGTGGGCTGCCCCACAATGCTCTCTGCTTTTATGCCTTCTGGTCACGTGTCCTTGTGTGACCCCCACACCCTCCCCTGCAGTGCGGATGGACATTGGGACCGGGTCCTGACATGCAGAGTGGCGTGTGAAAATGGGCGTGACTTCCGCTCGTTCCCAGCTCCAGTGTTCCTTCTCCCTCTCTCTGTCTCTCAGCGCCTGTCTTGTCTCTCTCTCTCTCTCTCTCTCTCTCTCTGTTTCTCTCTCTCCCTCTGCCTCTCTGTGTTTCAGTCTCTCTGTCTCTTTTCCTGGATGTATGTGCGTATACATTTACGTGCGTATCTGTGTATTTACATGTTTATATTGTTAGGGCTCAGGGCAGGTCACTTCTGAAAGTGCCTTGATGACACACTGATTCTTTTCATGTTACTGAAGAAAAAACTTCCTTGCAAGTTGTGCGAGCACTTTGGTGGGGTCAGCTCTAAGGATCAGCACTGCTGGGGAAGGGCTGCGCCTGTGGCCCTTTGATGCGTCCTGCACACTGTTTCCCTGGAGGGGAATGTCTGTTCTCTCGTCCCTCCGGGGGATCTGCTGGGGCCTCTGCCTCCTCACGTTGCCACCAGGGCTGGCTGTCACCAGGCTAAAGATCTGCCAGCGTCATGGTGACAAGTGCTGTCTCCACAGTGTGTCCGTCTGCCTGTGTCCTCAGCCGAGAGGTCGAGCACGTCTAACACACACTGGCCACCTGCTCTGCCTCTCGTTGGAACTGCCCGTGTGTGTTCTGTTTGTTGAGAGCAACTGGGTTTCGAGAGGTTTTTGGACCCCGCGGATGTGTAGCCTTTCTCCAGCCTTGGGTTCTGAGGAACGCTTCTTCCGGGTCGTGGTTTGTCTTTCCGGCTATATTTCTGGGCTTTTGCTGGTTTCTTGATTTGCTTGGTTTTGCTTTGGCCCCAGGAAGAGCTAAGCATCTCCCTTCTGTCTTCTGGCTGTGGTGTCACAGGGGGAAGAGCAGTGCCTCCCCCGAGGTTATGCACAGAGTTACTGAAAGGGCTTCATTTTGTACATCACATCTTTAGCCCACCTGGATTTCCCTTTCAAATAGTAAAAATGCTATTTCAAGTGGAAACAAAACAAATCACCACCAGCCCCTGCTTAAGCCATGTGGGCAGGCACGCAAAGCCACCTTTCCTGTGGCTTCATTGACAGGGAACACCCAGGAGAGGTAAAGACACCCAGAGGGGAAGTGGACTCGGGGCTGTCAGGGGCTGGAGGGGGCGGGGGAGTGCGTGCTCTGGAACCAGGGTTTTACTTTGAAGAAAGGAACAGTGTGAGCCTGCATGGTAGTGAAGGTCGCACAGCATCGTGAAGGCACCTAGTGCTCCTGAGTTGCACAATTTCAGAGGGACAAAGTCTATGTTTTATTAAAAGAAAGTTAAAAAAGAAAAATAAAGGATGACATAACCGATCTGAAACAAACAGAGGGAAGCGAAGAAAAGCCAAACTCCAACAAGTGCAGGGGAAGGGAAGTCAAGTTCGGGTGGGGGAGGGGATTCATGGTGGGATTTTGAAGAAGAAGGTGTGGGTGGGCACAGAGGGGGCTCAGCCCCAGGGGCTGGTGACGCCTGAGCTGGTTCTCCGTGGCCCAGCGGTCCAGCTGCAGGTGCAGCATCTTCAGGACCTTCGGAAGCAGCAGGAGCTGCGGGACCTTCAGCAGCAGCCGGAGCTGCGGGACCTTCAGCAGTAGCAGGAGCTGCGGATCCCTCAGGAGCAGCAGGAGCTACTGGAGCGGCAGGAGCTGCAGGATCTTCAGGAGCAGCGTTAGCTGCTGGAGCTGCAGAAGCTGCAGGAGCAGCAGGAGGGAGCTCGGGGTCTCCTGCTGGATCCTGATGGCCCTGGCTTTGGTCTCTGGCATCTTCCCCTGCCCCCGCCTGCTCGGGATCTGTGACTGTTGGAAGTGGAGAGAGCTTTCAGTCTTGTGGAGGTGCTCATGCTGTGAGAGAGGAAAACTTTACCCATGTGCCTCCCTTTCCATGGGCCTCTTCAAGGACAGACATCTTCCCAGAGCTTCCCAGACAGCTCCCACCCAGCAAGTGCCCACAGGATGTGTTTGGTGACTGAATTCTTCTAGACAGGTGGTCTGAGGCCAATCTTTGCTCTGGTGCCAGCAGCAGCCTCTGGGGACGCCTCCCTGTGTGGCCCAGCCCTAGGCCCTCCCTCACCTACGCACATGCACCAGCCCCGCCCTTCTCACCTTCGGGCTCTGCCTCGGTGGGCTCCTGGTCCTCCGCCTGACTCCCAGGGAGGTGCTCCAGGTCAGAGGCGGGTCTGCTGAGCTGCCTGTCACCCGCGGGCAGGGCCCTGGCGTGACGCCTGGGCGGTTTCTGGGGAGGAAGCCGTCGTGGTGGCGGCGACCCCCCCGTGTGCAGACTCACCCGGAGCTCGTGCTGGCCCTGAGAAGCGTGCACCGGCCCCTCACTCGGGGAGGCGGCGTGGGTGTCGTCATCCAGCGGCTCCTGCAGTGTCCGGCTCTGCAATGACAGTGACCGGCAGCCGGCCCGGCCCGGAGGTCTCAGAGCCCTGCCCGGCCAGGACCACTCCTGTTTCTGCCCACTCGACCCTCTGCTGCCAGATCAGACTGGGACCTTGGTCAGCTCGGACGGCCACCCGGGAGGGAAGAGACACAGCCAGAGGGCATGGGCTTCGACTCGGGCAGCAGGGCCCTGCCCGGCTCGCCACAGCCCAGCCCGCCAGCTGGGACCCGGGGTGCGGACGTGACCGGCCCCCCAGGCCTCTGACCTGCTCGTGCTTGAGGCAGGGCACCCCCCCTCCCCCAAGCCCAACATGACTGCCCACCTCCACCAGCAAGGAGAAGGGGATGTGGGGCTATACCCGGGTGGGGTCTGAGTGGTGGCCCGGCCTGGGCGGGCCTGCCCCAGGCCTCCCTGGGTTACCTTTGGGTCCCTGTGGCCAAAAGGCCAGAGGCGCCTGGGGTGAGAGCTGACCCAGCGCCGGCACCGCTGGCCCAGCCCCTCGCTGCGGGCCTTCCGGGGGCCGCGGCCTCGGGGTGTTGGGACACAGCAGAACATGTCTGAGTGGAGCTGAGTTCCCCAGCCAGGTGAGCTGAGTAGGGGCTTCTCCACAGAGTGGGTGCCTTGGTGACCTCAGTAATAAGTTCTGTTGGGTTCTAATTGCCAGGGAAGTGAGGTCACTTCCTGGGGTCCCCTTCCCCAAGCTTCCTCCTTCCACAGAGGTCCCCAAGGGCCTCTCTGGGCTGCTGACTGCTCACCTCCCACCCCGTGCCATGTCCGCACACAGTGACACCAACTCAGCCCCCCTCCCCAGAACCCTGCGGAGGCCTGGATGCAGCCAGGGCGCCAGCTCTGAGGACGCAGCTGGGTTCAGACCCCTCGTCAACAGTGCTGTCACCCTGGACAAGCCACCTGCCTCTCAGGGTCTCCCCAGTCCCCCATCGGCACAGTGGGGATCATTCTGGCCCCTCCTTCCTGGGGAAGCCATCGTGTCTCCAGAGCCACAAACACCTACCGCACCTGTCAGCCCTGCGGGCTGGCATCACAGGGAGCTCGTGCGCAGACTCAGCAAAGGGAGGGCCCCACAGAGGGCTGGCGGAGCGCAGAGCACACCCCACACAGGCTGGGGTCTGCCCTGGGGTCCGGAGAAAGTCACTCCCCTCGCCGCCTGCTTCCCAGCTCCCTGTCGGGGCGGGGGCGGGGGCGGGGGCGGGGGCGGGGGGAGAAACTGAATGTAACTGTGACTTCGTTCTCGCTGGCATACCACCTCCTGGGTCATTCTGTCATGTTTAGATTCAGGCCCAGTGTCTCATCTCGGCCTCTGGGGTGGGCTGCCCCACAATGCTCTCTGCTTTTATGCCTTCTGGTCACGTGTCCTTGTGTGACCCCCACACCCTCCCCTGCAGTGCGGATGGACATTGGGACCGGGTCCTGACATGCAGAGTGGCGTGTGAAAATGGGCGTGACTTCCGCTCGTTCCCAGCTCCAGTGTTCCTTCTCCCTCTCTCTGTCTCTCAGCGCCTGTCTTGTCTCTCTCTCTCTCTCTCTCTCTCTGTTTCTCTCTCTCCCTCTGCCTCTCTGTGTTTCAGTCTCTCTGTCTCTTTTCCTGGATGTATGTGCGTATACATTTACGTGCGTATCTGTGTATTTACATGTTTATATTGTTAGGGCTCAGGGCAGGTCACTTCTGAAAGTGCCTTGATGACACACTGATTCTTTTCATGTTACTGAAGAAAAAACTTCCTTGCAAGTTGTGCGAGCACTTTGGTGGGGTCAGCTCTAAGGATCAGCACTGCTGGGGAAGGACTGCGCCTGTGGCCCTTTGATGCGTCCTGCACACTGTTTCCCTGGAGGGGAATGTCTGTTCTCTCGTCCCTCCGGGGGATCTGCTGGGGCCTCTGCCTCCTCACGTTGCCACCAGGGCTGGCTGTCACCAGGCTAAAGATCTGCCAGCGTCATGGTGACAAGTGCTGTCTCCACAGTGTGTCCGTCTGCCTGTGTCCTCAGCCGAGAGGTCGAGCACGTCTAACACACACTGGCCACCTGCTCTGCCTCTCGTTGGAACTGCCCGTGTGTGTTCTGTTTGTTGAGAGCAACTGGGTTTCGAGAGGTTTTTGGACCCCGCGGATGTGTAGCCTTTCTCCAGCCTTGGGTTCTGAGGAACGCTTCTTCCAGGTCGTGGTTTGTCTTTCCGGCTATATTTCTGGGCTTTTGCTGGTTTCTTGATTTGCTTGGTTTTGCTTTGGCCCCAGGAAGAGCTAAGCATCTCCCTTCTGTCTTCTGGCTGTGGTGTCACAGGGGGAAGAGCAGTGCCTCCCCCGAGGTTATGCACAGAGTTACTGAAAGGGCTTCATTTTGTACATCACATCTTTAGCCCACCTGGATTTCCCTTTCAAATAGTAAAAATGCTATTTCAAGTGGAAACAAAACAAATCACCACCAGCCCCTGCTTAAGCCATGTGGGCAGGCACGCAAAGCCACCTTTCCTGTGGCTTCATTGACAGGGAACACCCAGGAGAGGTAAAGACACCCAGAGGGGAAGTGGACTCGGGGCTGTCAGGGGCTGGAGGGGGCGGGGGAGTGCGTGCTCTGGAACCAGGGTTTTACTTTGAAGAAAGGAACAGTGTGAGCCTGCATGGTAGTGAAGGTCGCACAGCATCGTGAAGGCACCTAGTGCTCCTGAGTTGCACAATTTCAGAGGGACAAAGTCTATGTTTTATTAAAAGAAAGTTAAAAAAGAAAAATAAAGGATGACATAACCGATCTGAAACAAACAGAGGGAAGCGAAGAAAAGCCAAACTCCAACAAGTGCAGGGGAAGGGAAGTCAAGTTCGGGTGGGGGAGGGGATTCATGGTGGGATTTTGAAGAAGAAGGTGTGGGTGGGCACAGAGGGGGCTCAGCCCCAGGGGCTGGTGACGCCTGAGCTGGTTCTCCGTGGCCCAGCGGTCCAGCTGCAGGTGCAGCATCTTCAGGACCTTCGGAAGCAGCAGGAGCTGCGGGACCTTCAGCAGCAGCCGGAGCTGCGGGACCTTCAGCAGTAGCAGGAGCTGCGGATCCCTCAGGAGCAGCAGGAGCTACTGGAGCGGCAGGAGCTGCAGGATCTTCAGGAGCAGCGTTAGCTGCTGGAGCTGCAGAAGCTGCAGGAGCAGCAGGAGGGAGCTCGGGGTCTCCTGCTGGATCCTGATGGCCCTGGCTTTGGTCTCTGGCATCTTCCCCTGCCCCCGCCTGCTCGGGATCTGTGACTGTTGGAAGTGGAGAGAGCTTTCAGTCTTGTGGAGGTGCTCATGCTGTGAGAGAGGAAAACTTTACCCATGTGCCTCCCTTTCCATGGGCCTCTTCAAGGACTGACATCTTCCCAGAGCTTCCCAGACAGCTCCCACCCAGCAAGTGCCCACAGGATGTGTTTTGTGACTGAATTCTTCTAGACAGGTGGTCTGAGGCCAATCTTTGCTCTGGTGCCAGCAGCAGCCTCTGGGGACGCCTCCCTGTGTGGCCCAGCCCTAGGCCCTCCCTCACCTACGCACATGCACCAGCCCCGCCCTTCTCACCTTCGGGCTCTGCCTCGGTGGGCTCCTGGTCCTCCGCCTGACTCCCAGGGAGGTGCTCCAGGTCAGAGGCGGGTCTGCTGAGCTGCCTGTCACCCGCGGGCAGGGCCCTGGCGTGACGCCTGGGCGGTTTCTGGGGAGGAAGCCGTCGTGGTGGCGGCGACCCCCCCGTGTGCAGACTCACCCGGAGCTCGTGCTGGCCCTGAGAAGCGTGCACCGGCCCCTCACTCGGGGAGGCGGCGTGGGTGTCGTCATCCAGCGGCTCCTGCAGTGTCCGGCTCTGCAATGACAGTGACCGGCAGCCGGCCCGGCCCGGAGGTCTCAGAGCCCTGCCCGGCCAGGACCACTCCTGTTTCTGCCCACTCGACCCTCTGCTGCCAGATCAGACTGGGACCTTGGTCAGCTCGGACGGCCACCCGGGAGGGAAGAGACACAGCCAGAGGGCATGGGCTTCGACTCGGGCAGCAGGGCCCTGCCCGGCTCGCCACAGCCCAGCCCGCCAGCTGGGACCCGGGGTGCGGACGTGACCGGCCCCCCAGGCCTCTGACCTGCTCGTGCTTGAGGCAGGGCACCCCCCCTCCCCCAAGCCCAACATGACTGCCCACCTCCACCAGCAAGGAGAAGGGGATGTGGGGCTATACCCGGGTGGGGTCTGAGTGGTGGCCCGGCCTGGGCGGGCCTGCCCCAGGCCTCCCTGGGTTACCTTTGGGTCCCTGTGGCCAAAAGGCCAGAGGCGCCTGGGGTGAGAGCTGACCCAGCGCCGGCACCGCTGGCCCAGCCCCTCGCTGCGGGCCTTCCGGGGGCCGCGGCCTCGGGGTGTTGGGACACAGCAGAACATGTCTGAGTGGAGCTGAGTTCCCCAGCCAGGTGAGCTGAGTAGGGGCTTCTCCACAGAGTGGGTGCCTTGGTGACCTCAGTAATAAGTTCTGTTGGGTTCTAATTGCCAGGGAAGTGAGGTCACTTCCTGGGGTCCCCTTCCCCAAGCTTCCTCCTTCCACAGAGGTCCCCAAGGGCCTCTCTGGGCTGCTGACTGCTCACCTCCCACCCCGTGCCATGTCCGCACACAGTGACACCAACTCAGCCCCCCTCCCCAGAACCCTGCGGAGGCCTGGATGCAGCCAGGGCGCCAGCTCTGAGGACGCAGCTGGGTTCAGACCCCTCGTCAACAGTGCTGTCACCCTGGACAAGCCACCTGCCTCTCAGGGTCTCCCCAGTCCCCCATCGGCACAGTGGGGATCATTCTGGCCCCTCCTTCCTGGGGAAGCCATCGTGTCTCCAGAGCCACAAACACCTACCGCACCTGTCAGCCCTGCGGGCTGGCATCACAGGGAGCTCGTGCGCAGACTCAGCAAAGGGAGGGCCCCACAGAGGGCTGGCGGAGCGCAGAGCACACCCCACACAGGCTGGGGTCTGCCCTGGGGTCCGGAGAAAGTCACTCCCCTCGCCGCCTGCTTCCCAGCTCCCTGTCGGGGCGGGGGTGGGGGCGGGGGCGGGGGCGGGGGGAGAAACTGAATGTAACTGTGACTTCGTTCTCGCTGGCATACCACCTCCTGGGTCATTCTGTCATGTTTAGATTCAGGCCCAGTGTCTCATCTCGGCCTCTGGGGTGGGCTGCCCCACAATGCTCTCTGCTTTTATGCCTTCTGGTCACGTGTCCTTGTGTGACCCCCACACCCTCCCCTGCAGTGCGGATGGACATTGGGACCGGGTCCTGACATGCAGAGTGGCGTGTGAAAATGGGCGTGACTTCCGCTCGTTCCCAGCTCCAGTGTTCCTTCTCCCTCTCTCTGTCTCTCAGCGCCTGTCTTGTCTCTCTCTCTCTCTCTCTCTGTTTCTCTCTCTCCCTCTGCCTCTCTGTGTTTCAGTCTCTCTGTCTCTTTTCCTGGATGTATGTGCGTATACATTTACGTGCGTATCTGTGTATTTACATGTTTATATTGTTAGGGCTCAGGGCAGGTCACTTCTGAAAGTGCCTTGATGACACACTGATTCTTTTCATGTTACTGAAGAAAAAACTTCCTTGCAAGTTGTGCGAGCACTTTGGTGGGGTCAGCTCTAAGGATCAGCACTGCTGGGGAAGGGCTGCGCCTGTGGCCCTTTGATGCGTCCTGCACACTGTTTCCCTGGAGGGGAATGTCTGTTCTCTCGTCCCTCCGGGGGATCTGCTGGGGCCTCTGCCTCCTCACGTTGCCACCAGGGCTGGCTGTCACCAGGCTAAAGATCTGCCAGCGTCATGGTGACAAGTGCTGTCTCCACAGTGTGTCCGTCTGCCTGTGTCCTCAGCCGAGAGGTCGAGCACGTCTAACACACACTGGCCACCTGCTCTGCCTCTCGTTGGAACTGCCCGTGTGTGTTCTGTTTGTTGAGAGCAACTGGGTTTCGAGAGGTTTTTGGACCCCGCGGATGTGTAGCCTTTCTCCAGCCTTGGGTTCTGAGGAACGCTTCTTCCGGGTCGTGGTTTGTCTTTCCGGCTATATTTCTGGGCTTTTGCTGGTTTCTTGATTTGCTTGGTTTTGCTTTGGCCCCAGGAAGAGCTAAGCATCTCCCTTCTGTCTTCTGGCTGTGGTGTCACAGGGGGAAGAGCAGTGCCTCCCCCGAGGTTATGCACAGAGTTACTGAAAGGGCTTCACTTTGTACATCACATCTTTAGCCCACCTGGATTTCCCTTTCAAATAGTAAAAATGCTATTTCAAGTGGAAACAAAACAAATCACCACCAGCCCCTGCTTAAGCCATGTGGGCAGGCACGCAAAGCCACCTTTCCTGTGGCTTCATTGACAGGGAACACCCAGGAGAGGTAAAGACACCCAGAGGGGAAGTGGACTCGGGGCTGTCAGGGGCTGGAGGGGGCGGGGGAGTGCGTGCTCTGGAGCCAGGGTTTTACTTTGAAGAAAGGAACAGTGTGAGCCTGCATGGTAGTGAAGGTCGCACAGCATCGTGAAGGCACCTAGTGCTCCTGAGTTGCACAATTTCAGAGGGACAAAGTCTATGTTTTATTAAAAGAAAGTTGAAAAAGAAAAATAAAGGATGACATAACCGATCTGAAACAAACAGAGGGAAGCGAAGAAAAGCCAAACTCCAACAAGTGCAGGGGAAGGGAAGTCAAGTTCGGGTGGGGGAGGGGATTCATGGTGGGATTTTGAAGAAGAAGGTGTGGGTGGGCACAGAGGGGGCTCAGCCCCAGGGGCTGGTGACGCCTGAGCTGGTTCTCCGTGGCCCAGCGGTCCAGCTGCAGGTGCAGCATCTTCAGGACCTTCGGAAGCAGCAGGAGCTGCGGGACCTTCAGCAGCAGCCGGAGCTGCGGGACCTTCAGCAGTAGCAGGAGCTGCGGATCCCTCAGGAGCAGCAGGAGCTACTGGAGCGGCAGGAGCTGCAGGATCTTCAGGAGCAGCGTTAGCTGCTGGAGCTGCAGAAGCTGCAGGAGCAGCAGGAGGGAGCTCGGGGTCTCCTGCTGGATCCTGATGGCCCTGGCTTTGGTCTCTGGCATCTTCCCCTGCCCCCGCCTGCTCGGGATCTGTGACTGTTGGAAGTGGAGAGAGCTTTCAGTCTTGTGGAGGTGCTCATGCTGTGAGAGAGGAAAACTTTACCCATGTGCCTCCCTTTCCATGGGCCTCTTCAAGGACAGACATCTTCCCAGAGCTTCCCAGACAGCTCCCACCCAGCAAGTGCCCACAGGATGTGTTTGGTGACTGAATTCTTCTAGACAGGTGGTCTGAGGCCAATCTTTGCTCTGGTGCCAGCAGCAGCCTCTGGGGACGCCTCCCTGTGTGGCCCAGCCCTAGGCCCTCCCTCACCTACGCACATGCACCAGCCCCGCCCTTCTCACCTTCGGGCTCTGCCTCGGTGGGCTCCTGGTCCTCCGCCTGACTCCCAGGGAGGTGCTCCAGGTCAGAGGCGGGTCTGCTGAGCTGCCTGTCACCCGCGGGCAGGGCCCTGGCGTGACGCCTGGGCGGTTTCTGGGGAGGAAGCCGTCGTGGTGGCGGGGACCCCCCCGTGTGCAGACTCACCCGGAGCTCGTGCTGGCCCTGAGAAGCGTGCACCGGCCCCTCACTCGGGGAGGCGGCGTGGGTGTCGTCACCCAGCGGCTCCTGCAGTGTCCGGCTCTGCAATGACAGTGACCGGCAGCCGGCCCGGCCCGGAGGTCTCAGAGCCCTGCCCGGCCAGGACCACTCCGGTTTCTGCCCACTCGACCCTCTGCTGCCAGATCAGACTGGGACCTTGGTCAGCTCGGACGGCCACCCGGGAGGGAAGAGACACAGCCAGAGGGCATGGGCTTCGACTCGGGCAGCAGGGCCCTGCCCGGCTCGCCACAGCCCAGCCCGCCAGCTGGGACCCGGGGTGCGGACGTGACCGGCCCCCCAGGCCTCTGACCTGCTCGTGCTTGAGGCAGGGCACCCCCCCTCCCCCAAGCCCAACATGACTGCCCACCTCCACCAGCAAGGAGAAGGGGATGTGGGGCTATACCCGGGTGGGGTCTGAGTGGTGGCCCGGCCTGGGCGGGCCTGCCCCAGGCCTCCCTGGGTTACCTTTGGGTCCCTGTGGCCAAAAGGCCAGAGGCGCCTGGGGTGAGAGCTGACCCAGCGCCGGCACCGCTGGCCCAGCCCCTCGCTGCGGGCCTTCCGGGGGCCGCGGCCTCGGGGTGTTGGGACACAGCAGAACATGTCTGAGTGGAGCTGAGTTCCCCAGCCAGGTGAGCTGAGTAGGGGCTTCTCCACAGAGTGGGTGCCTTGGTGACCTCAGTAATAAGTTCTGTTGGGTTCTAATTGCCAGGGAAGTGAGGTCACTTCCTGGGGTCCCCTTCCCCAAGCTTCCTCCTTCCACAGAGGTCCCCAAGGGCCTCTCTGGGCTGCTGACTGCTCACCTCCCACCCCGTGCCATGTCCGCACACAGTGACACCAACTCAGCCCCCCTCCCCAGAACCCTGCGGAGGCCTGGATGCAGCCAGGGCGCCAGCTCTGAGGACGCAGCTGGGTTCAGACCCCTCGTCAACAGTGCTGTCACCCTGGACAAGCCACCTGCCTCTCAGGGTCTCCCCAGTCCCCCATCGGCACAGTGGGGATCATTCTGGCCCCTCCTTCCTGGGGAAGCCATCGTGTCTCCAGAGCCACAAACACCTACCGCACCTGTCAGCCCTGCGGGCTGGCATCACAGGGAGCTCGTGCGCAGACTCAGCAAAGGGAGGGCCGCCCAGAGGGCTGGCGGAGCGCAGAGCACACCCCACACAGGCTGGGGTCTGCCCTGGGGTCCGGAGAAAGTCACTCCCCTCGCCGCCTGCTTCCCAGCTCCCTGTCGGGGCGGGGGCGGGGGCGGGGGCGGGGGGAGAAACTGAATGTAACTGGGACTTCGTTCTCGCTGGCATACCACCTCCTGGGTCATTCTGTCATGTTTAGATTCAGGCCCAGTGTCTCATCTCGGCCTCTGGGGTGGGCTGCCCCACAATGCTCTCTGCTTTTATGCCTTCTGGTCACGTGTCCTTGTGTGACCCCCACACCCTCCCCTGCAGTGCGGATGGACATTGGGACCGGGTCCTGACATGCAGAGTGGCGTGTGAAAATGGGCGTGACTTCCGCTCGTTCCCAGCTCCAGTGTTCCTTCTCCCTCTCTCTGTCTCTCAGCGCCTGTCTTGTCTCTCTCTCTCTCTCTCTCTCTCTCTCTGTTTCTCTCTCTCCCTCTGCCTCTCTGTGTTTCAGTCTCTCTGTCTCTTTTCCTGGATGTATGTGCGTATACATTTACGTGCGTATCTGTGTATTTACATGTTTATATTGTTAGGGCTCAGGGCAGGTCACTTCTGAAAGTGCCTTGATGACGCACTGATTCTTTTCATGTTACTGAAGAAAAAACTTCCTTGCAAGTTGTGCGAGCACTTTGGTGGGGTCAGCTCTAAGGATCAGCACTGCTGGGGAAGGGCTGCGCCTGTGGCCCTTTGATGCGTCCTGCACACTGTTTCCCTGGAGGGGAATGTCTGTTCTCTCGTCCCTCCGGGGGATCTGCTGGGGCCTCTGCCTCCTCACGTTGCCACCAGGGCTGGCTGTCACCAGGCTAAAGATCTGCCAGCGTCATGGTGACAAGTGCTGTCTCCACAGTGTGTCCGTCTGCCTGTGTCCTCAGCCGAGAGGTCGAGCACGTCTAACACACACTGGCCACCTGCTCTGCCTCTCGTTGGAACTGCCCGTGTGTGTTCTGTTTGTTGAGAGCAACTGGGTTTCGAGAGGTTTTTGGACCCCGCGGATGTGTAGCCTTTCTCCAGCCTTGGGTTCTGAGGAACGCTTCTTCCGGGTCGTGGTTTGTCTTTCCGGCTATATTTCTGGGCTTTTGCTGGTTTCTTGATTTGCTTGGTTTTGCTTTGGCCCCAGGAAGAGCTAAGCATCTCCCTTCTGTCTTCTGGCTGTGGTGTCACAGGGGGAAGAGCAGTGCCTCCCCCGAGGTTATGCACAGAGTTACTGAAGGGGCTTCACTTTGTACATCACATCTTTAGCCCACCTGGATTTCCCTTTCAAATAGTAAAAATGCTATTTCAAGTGGAAACAAAACAAATCACCACCAGCCCCTGCTTAAGCCATGTGGGCAGGCACGCAAAGCCACCTTTCCTGTGGCTTCATTGACAGGGAACACCCAGGAGAGGTAAAGACACCCAGAGGGGAAGTGGACTCGGGGCTGTCAGGGGCTGGAGGGGGCGGGGGAGTGCGTGCTCTGGAACCAGGGTTTTACTTTGAAGAAAGGAACAGTGTGAGCCTGCATGGTAGTGAAGTTCGCACAGCATCGTGAAGGCACCTAGTGCTCCTGAGTTGCACAATTTCAGAGGGACAAAGTCTATGTTTTATTAAAAGAAAGTTAAAAAAGAAAAATAAAGGATGACATAACCGATCTGAAACAAACAGAGGGAAGCGAAGAAAAGCCAAACTCCAACAAGTGCAGGGGAAGGGAAGTCAAGTTCGGGTGGGGGAGGGGATTCATGGTGGGATTTTGAAGAAGAAGGTGTGGGTGGGCACAGAGGGGGCTCAGCCCCAGGGGCTGGTGACGCCTGAGCTGGTTCTCCGTGGCCCAGCGGTCCAGCTGCAGGTGCAGCATCTTCAGTACCTTCAGCAGTAGCAGGAGCTGCGGATCCCTCAGGAGCAGCAGGAGCTACTGGAGCGGCAGGAGCTGCAGGATCTTCAGGAGCAGCGTTAGCTGCTGGAGCTGCAGAAGCTGCAGGAGCAGCAGGAGGGAGCTCGGGGTCTCCTGCTGGATCCTGATGGCCCTGGCTTTGGTCTCTGGCATCTTCCCCTGCCCCCGCCTGCTCGGGATCTGTGACTGTTGGAAGTGGAGAGAGCTTTCAGTCTTGTGGAGGTGCTCATGCTGTGAGAGAGGAAAACTTTACCCATGTGCCTCCCTTTCCATGGGCCTCTTCAAGGACAGACATCTTCCCAGAGCTTCCCAGACAGCTCCCACCCAGCAAGTGCCCACAGGATGTGTTTGGTGACTGAATTCTTCTAGACAGGTGGTCTGAGGCCAATCTTTGCTCTGGTGCCAGCAGCAGCCTCTGGGGACGCCTCCCTGTGTGGCCCAGCCCTAGGCCCTCCCTCACCTACGCACATGCACCAGCCCCGCCCTTCTCACCTTCGGGCTCTGCCTCGGTGGGCTCCTGGTCCTCCGCCTGACTCCCAGGGAGGTGCTCCAGGTCAGAGGCGGGTCTGCTGAGCTGCCTGTCACCCGCGGGCAGGGCCCTGGCGTGACGCCTGGGCGGTTTCTGGGGAGGAAGCCGTCGTGGTGGCGGGGACCCCCCCGTGTGCAGACTCACCCGGAGCTCGTGCTGGCCCTGAGAAGCGTGCACCGGCCCCTCACTCGGGGAGGCGGCGTGGGTGTCGTCACCCAGCGGCTCCTGCAGTGTCCGGCTCTGCAATGACAGTGACCGGCAGCCGGCCCGGCCCGGAGGTCTCAGAGCCCTGCCCGGCCAGGACCACTCCGGTTTCTGCCCACTCGACCCTCTGCTGCCAGATCAGACTGGGACCTTGGTCAGCTCGGACGGCCACCCGGGAGGGAAGAGACACAGCCAGAGGGCATGGGCTTCGACTCGGGCAGCAGGGCCCTGCCCGGCTCGCCACAGCCCAGCCCGCCAGCTGGGACCCGGGGTGCGGACGTGACCGGCCCCCCAGGCCTCTGACCTGCTCGTGCTTGAGGCAGGGCACCCCCCCTCCCCCAAGCCCAACATGACTGCCCACCTCCACCAGCAAGGAGAAGGGGATGTGGGGCTATACCCGGGTGGGGTCTGAGTGGTGGCCCGGCCTGGGCGGGCCTGCCCCAGGCCTCCCTGGGTTACCTTTGGGTCCCTGTGGCCAAAAGGCCAGAGGCGCCTGGGGTGAGAGCTGACCCAGCGCCGGCACCGCTGGCCCAGCCCCTCGCTGCGGGCCTTCCGGGGGCCGCGGCCTCGGGGTGTTGGGACACAGCAGAACATGTCTGAGTGGAGCTGAGTTCCCCAGCCAGGTGAGCTGAGTAGGGGCTTCTCCACAGAGTGGGTGCCTTGGTGACCTCAGTAATAAGTTCTGTTGGGTTCTAATTGCCAGGGAAGTGAGGTCACTTCCTGGGGTCCCCTTCCCCAAGCTTCCTCCTTCCACAGAGGTCCCCAAGGGCCTCTCTGGGCTGCTGACTGCTCACCTCCCACCCCGTGCCATGTCCGCACACAGTGACACCAACTCAGCCCCCCTCCCCAGAACCCTGCGGAGGCCTGGATGCAGCCAGGGCGCCAGCTCTGAGGACGCAGCTGGGTTCAGACCCCTCGTCAACAGTGCTGTCACCCTGGACAAGCCACCTGCCTCTCAGGGTCTCCCCAGTCCCCCATCGGCACAGTGGGGATCATTCTGGCCCCTCCTTCCTGGGGAAGCCATCGTGTCTCCAGAGCCACAAACACCTACCGCACCTGTCAGCCCTGCGGGCTGGCATCACAGGGAGCTCGTGCGCAGACTCAGCAAAGGGAGGGCCGCCCAGAGGGCTGGCGGAGCGCAGAGCACACCCCACACAGGCTGGGGTCTGCCCTGGGGTCCGGAGAAAGTCACTCCCCTCGCCGCCTGCTTCCCAGCTCCCTGTCGGGGCGGGGGCGGGGGCGGGGGCGGGGGGAGAAACTGAATGTAACTGGGACTTCGTTCTCGCTGGCATACCACCTCCTGGGTCATTCTGTCATGTTTAGATTCAGGCCCAGTGTCTCATCTCGGCCTCTGGGGTGGGCTGCCCCACAATGCTCTCTGCTTTTATGCCTTCTGGTCACGTGTCCTTGTGTGACCCCCACACCCTCCCCTGCAGTGCGGATGGACATTGGGACCGGGTCCTGACATGCAGAGTGGCGTGTGAAAATGGGCGTGACTTCCGCTCGTTCCCAGCTCCAGTGTTCCTTCTCCCTCTCTCTGTCTCTCAGCGCCTGTCTTGTCTCTCTCTCTCTCTCTCTCTCTCTCTCTGTTTCTCTCTCTCCCTCTGCCTCTCTGTGTTTCAGTCTCTCTGTCTCTTTTCCTGGATGTATGTGCGTATACATTTACGTGCGTATCTGTGTATTTACATGTTTATATTGTTAGGGCTCAGGGCAGGTCACTTCTGAAAGTGCCTTGATGACGCACTGATTCTTTTCATGTTACTGAAGAAAAAACTTCCTTGCAAGTTGTGCGAGCACTTTGGTGGGGTCAGCTCTAAGGATCAGCACTGCTGGGGAAGGGCTGCGCCTGTGGCCCTTTGATGCGTCCTGCACACTGTTTCCCTGGAGGGGAATGTCTGTTCTCTCGTCCCTCCGGGGGATCTGCTGGGGCCTCTGCCTCCTCACGTTGCCACCAGGGCTGGCTGTCACCAGGCTAAAGATCTGCCAGCGTCATGGTGACAAGTGCTGTCTCCACAGTGTGTCCGTCTGCCTGTGTCCTCAGCCGAGAGGTCGAGCACGTCTAACACACACTGGCCACCTGCTCTGCCTCTCGTTGGAACTGCCCGTGTGTGTTCTGTTTGTTGAGAGCAACTGGGTTTCGAGAGGTTTTTGGACCCCGCGGATGTGTAGCCTTTCTCCAGCCTTGGGTTCTGAGGAACGCTTCTTCCGGGTCGTGGTTTGTCTTTCCGGCTATATTTCTGGGCTTTTGCTGGTTTCTTGATTTGCTTGGTTTTGCTTTGGCCCCAGGAAGAGCTAAGCATCTCCCTTCTGTCTTCTGGCTGTGGTGTCACAGGGGGAAGAGCAGTGCCTCCCCCGAGGTTATGCACAGAGTTACTGAAAGGGCTTCACTTTGTACATCACATCTTTAGCCCACCTGGATTTCCCTTTCAAATAGTAAAAATGCTATTTCAAGTGGAAACAAAACAAATCACCACCAGCCCCTGCTTAAGCCATGTGGGCAGGCACGCAAAGCCACCTTTCCTGTGGCTTCATTGACAGGGAACACCCAGGAGAGGTAAAGACACCCAGAGGGGAAGTGGACTCGGGGCTGTCAGGGGCTGGAGGGGGCGGGGGAGTGCGTGCTCTGGAGCCAGGGTTTTACTTTGAAGAAAGGAACAGTGTGAGCCTGCATGGTAGTGAAGGTCGCACAGCATCGTGAAGGCACCTAGTGCTCCTGAGTTGCACAATTTCAGAGGGACAAAGTCTATGTTTTATTAAAAGAAAGTTGAAAAAGAAAAATAAAGGATGACATAACCGATCTGAAACAAACAGAGGGAAGCGAAGAAAAGCCAAACTCCAACAAGTGCAGGGGAAGGGAAGTCAAGTTCGGGTGGGGGAGGGGATTCATGGTGGGATTTTGAAGAAGAAGGTGTGGGTGGGCACAGAGGGGGCTCAGCCCCAGGGGCTGGTGACGCCTGAGCTGGTTCTCCGTGGCCCAGCGGTCCAGCTGCAGGTGCAGCATCTTCAGGACCTTCGGAAGCAGCAGGAGCTGCGGGACCTTCAGCAGCAGCCGGAGCTGCGGGACCTTCAGCAGTAGCAGGAGCTGCGGATCCCTCAGGAGCAGCAGGAGCTACTGGAGCGGCAGGAGCTGCAGGATCTTCAGGAGCAGCGTTAGCTGCTGGAGCTGCAGAAGCTGCAGGAGCAGCAGGAGGGAGCTCGGGGTCTCCTGCTGGATCCTGATGGCCCTGGCTTTGGTCTCTGGCATCTTCCCCTGCCCCCGCCTGCTCGGGATCTGTGACTGTTGGAAGTGGAGAGAGCTTTCAGTCTTGTGGAGGTGCTCATGCTGTGAGAGAGGAAAACTTTACCCATGTGCCTCCCTTTCCATGGGCCTCTTCAAGGACAGACATCTTCCCAGAGCTTCCCAGACAGCTCCCACCCAGCAAGTGCCCACAGGATGTGTTTGGTGACTGAATTCTTCTAGACAGGTGGTCTGAGGCCAATCTTTGCTCTGGTGCCAGCAGCAGCCTCTGGGGACGCCTCCCTGTGTGGCCCAGCCCTAGGCCCTCCCTCACCTACGCACATGCACCAGCCCCGCCCTTCTCACCTTCGGGCTCTGCCTCGGTGGGCTCCTGGTCCTCCGCCTGACTCCCAGGGAGGTGCTCCAGGTCAGAGGCGGGTCTGCTGAGCTGCCTGTCACCCGCGGGCAGGGCCCTGGCGTGACGCCTGGGCGGTTTCTGGGGAGGAAGCCGTCGTGGTGGCGGGGACCCCCCCGTGTGCAGACTCACCCGGAGCTCGTGCTGGCCCTGAGAAGCGTGCACCGGCCCCTCACTCGGGGAGGCGGCGTGGGTGTCGTCACCCAGCGGCTCCTGCAGTGTCCGGCTCTGCAATGACAGTGACCGGCAGCCGGCCCGGCCCGGAGGTCTCAGAGCCCTGCCCGGCCAGGACCACTCCGGTTTCTGCCCACTCGACCCTCTGCTGCCAGATCAGACTGGGACCTTGGTCAGCTCGGACGGCCACCCGGGAGGGAAGAGACACAGCCAGAGGGCATGGGCTTCGACTCGGGCAGCAGGGCCCTGCCCGGCTCGCCACAGCCCAGCCCGCCAGCTGGGACCCGGGGTGCGGACGTGACCGGCCCCCCAGGCCTCTGACCTGCTCGTGCTTGAGGCAGGGCACCCCCCCTCCCCCAAGCCCAACATGACTGCCCACCTCCACCAGCAAGGAGAAGGGGATGTGGGGCTATACCCGGGTGGGGTCTGAGTGGTGGCCCGGCCTGGGCGGGCCTGCCCCAGGCCTCCCTGGGTTACCTTTGGGTCCCTGTGGCCAAAAGGCCAGAGGCGCCTGGGGTGAGAGCTGACCCAGCGCCGGCACCGCTGGCCCAGCCCCTCGCTGCGGGCCTTCCGGGGGCCGCGGCCTCGGGGTGTTGGGACACAGCAGAACATGTCTGAGTGGAGCTGAGTTCCCCAGCCAGGTGAGCTGAGTAGGGGCTTCTCCACAGAGTGGGTGCCTTGGTGACCTCAGTAATAAGTTCTGTTGGGTTCTAATTGCCAGGGAAGTGAGGTCACTTCCTGGGGTCCCCTTCCCCAAGCTTCCTCCTTCCACAGAGGTCCCCAAGGGCCTCTCTGGGCTGCTGACTGCTCACCTCCCACCCCGTGCCATGTCCGCACACAGTGACACCAACTCAGCCCCCCTCCCCAGAACCCTGCGGAGGCCTGGATGCAGCCAGGGCGCCAGCTCTGAGGACGCAGCTGGGTTCAGACCCCTCGTCAACAGTGCTGTCACCCTGGACAAGCCACCTGCCTCTCAGGGTCTCCCCAGTCCCCCATCGGCACAGTGGGGATCATTCTGGCCCCTCCTTCCTGGGGAAGCCATCGTGTCTCCAGAGCCACAAACACCTACCGCACCTGTCAGCCCTGCGGGCTGGCATCACAGGGAGCTCGTGCGCAGACTCAGCAAAGGGAGGGCCGCCCAGAGGGCTGGCGGAGCGCAGAGCACACCCCACACAGGCTGGGGTCTGCCCTGGGGTCCGGAGAAAGTCACTCCCCTCGCCGCCTGCTTCCCAGCTCCCTGTCGGGGCGGGGGCGGGGGCGGGGGCGGGGGGAGAAACTGAATGTAACTGGGACTTCGTTCTCGCTGGCATACCACCTCCTGGGTCATTCTGTCATGTTTAGATTCAGGCCCAGTGTCTCATCTCGGCCTCTGGGGTGGGCTGCCCCACAATGCTCTCTGCTTTTATGCCTTCTGGTCACGTGTCCTTGTGTGACCCCCACACCCTCCCCTGCAGTGCGGATGGACATTGGGACCGGGTCCTGACATGCAGAGTGGCGTGTGAAAATGGGCGTGACTTCCGCTCGTTCCCAGCTCCAGTGTTCCTTCTCCCTCTCTCTGTCTCTCAGCGCCTGTCTTGTCTCTCTCTCTCTCTCTCTCTCTCTCTCTGTTTCTCTCTCTCCCTCTGCCTCTCTGTGTTTCAGTCTCTCTGTCTCTTTTCCTGGATGTATGTGCGTATACATTTACGTGCGTATCTGTGTATTTACATGTTTATATTGTTAGGGCTCAGGGCAGGTCACTTCTGAAAGTGCCTTGATGACGCACTGATTCTTTTCATGTTACTGAAGAAAAAACTTCCTTGCAAGTTGTGCGAGCACTTTGGTGGGGTCAGCTCTAAGGATCAGCACTGCTGGGGAAGGGCTGCGCCTGTGGCCCTTTGATGCGTCCTGCACACTGTTTCCCTGGAGGGGAATGTCTGTTCTCTCGTCCCTCCGGGGGATCTGCTGGGGCCTCTGCCTCCTCACGTTGCCACCAGGGCTGGCTGTCACCAGGCTAAAGATCTGCCAGCGTCATGGTGACAAGTGCTGTCTCCACAGTGTGTCCGTCTGCCTGTGTCCTCAGCCGAGAGGTCGAGCACGTCTAACACACACTGGCCACCTGCTCTGCCTCTCGTTGGAACTGCCCGTGTGTGTTCTGTTTGTTGAGAGCAACTGGGTTTCGAGAGGTTTTTGGACCCCGCGGATGTGTAGCCTTTCTCCAGCCTTGGGTTCTGAGGAACGCTTCTTCCGGGTCGTGGTTTGTCTTTCCGGCTATATTTCTGGGCTTTTGCTGGTTTCTTGATTTGCTTGGTTTTGCTTTGGCCCCAGGAAGAGCTAAGCATCTCCCTTCTGTCTTCTGGCTGTGGTGTCACAGGGGGAAGAGCAGTGCCTCCCCCGAGGTTATGCACAGAGTTACTGAAAGGGCTTCACTTTGTACATCACATCTTTAGCCCACCTGGATTTCCCTTTCAAATAGTAAAAATGCTATTTCAAGTGGAAACAAAACAAATCACCACCAGCCCCTGCTTAAGCCATGTGGGCAGGCACGCAAAGCCACCTTTCCTGTGGCTTCATTGACAGGGAACACCCAGGAGAGGTAAAGACACCCAGAGGGGAAGTGGACTCGGGGCTGTCAGGGGCTGGAGGGGGCGGGGGAGTGCGTGCTCTGGAGCCAGGGTTTTACTTTGAAGAAAGGAACAGTGTGAGCCTGCATGGTAGTGAAGGTCGCACAGCATCGTGAAGGCACCTAGTGCTCCTGAGTTGCACAATTTCAGAGGGACAAAGTCTATGTTTTATTAAAAGAAAGTTGAAAAAGAAAAATAAAGGATGACATAACCGATCTGAAACAAACAGAGGGAAGCGAAGAAAAGCCAAACTCCAACAAGTGCAGGGGAAGGGAAGTCAAGTTCGGGTGGGGGAGGGGATTCATGGTGGGATTTTGAAGAAGAAGGTGTGGGTGGGCACAGAGGGGGCTCAGCCCCAGGGGCTGGTGACGCCTGAGCTGGTTCTCCGTGGCCCAGCGGTCCAGCTGCAGGTGCAGCATCTTCAGGACCTTCGGAAGCAGCAGGAGCTGCGGGACCTTCAGCAGCAGCCGGAGCTGCGGGACCTTCAGCAGTAGCAGGAGCTGCGGATCCCTCAGGAGCAGCAGGAGCTACTGGAGCGGCAGGAGCTGCAGGATCTTCAGGAGCAGCGTTAGCTGCTGGAGCTGCAGAAGCTGCAGGAGCAGCAGGAGGGAGCTCGGGGTCTCCTGCTGGATCCTGATGGCCCTGGCTTTGGTCTCTGGCATCTTCCCCTGCCCCCGCCTGCTCGGGATCTGTGACTGTTGGAAGTGGAGAGAGCTTTCAGTCTTGTGGAGGTGCTCATGCTGTGAGAGAGGAAAACTTTACCCATGTGCCTCCCTTTCCATGGGCCTCTTCAAGGACAGACATCTTCCCAGAGCTTCCCAGACAGCTCCCACCCAGCAAGTGCCCACAGGATGTGTTTGGTGACTGAATTCTTCTAGACAGGTGGTCTGAGGCCAATCTTTGCTCTGGTGCCAGCAGCAGCCTCTGGGGACGCCTCCCTGTGTGGCCCAGCCCTAGGCCCTCCCTCACCTACGCACATGCACCAGCCCCGCCCTTCTCACCTTCGGGCTCTGCCTCGGTGGGCTCCTGGTCCTCCGCCTGACTCCCAGGGAGGTGCTCCAGGTCAGAGGCGGGTCTGCTGAGCTGCCTGTCACCCGCGGGCAGGGCCCTGGCGTGACGCCTGGGCGGTTTCTGGGGAGGAAGCCGTCGTGGTGGCGGGGACCCCCCCGTGTGCAGACTCACCCGGAGCTCGTGCTGGCCCTGAGAAGCGTGCACCGGCCCCTCACTCGGGGAGGCGGCGTGGGTGTCGTCACCCAGCGGCTCCTGCAGTGTCCGGCTCTGCAATGACAGTGACCGGCAGCCGGCCCGGCCCGGAGGTCTCAGAGCCCTGCCCGGCCAGGACCACTCCGGTTTCTGCCCACTCGACCCTCTGCTGCCAGATCAGACTGGGACCTTGGTCAGCTCGGACGGCCACCCGGGAGGGAAGAGACACAGCCAGAGGGCATGGGCTTCGACTCGGGCAGCAGGGCCCTGCCCGGCTCGCCACAGCCCAGCCCGCCAGCTGGGACCCGGGGTGCGGACGTGACCGGCCCCCCAGGCCTCTGACCTGCTCGTGCTTGAGGCAGGGCACCCCCCCTCCCCCAAGCCCAACATGACTGCCCACCTCCACCAGCAAGGAGAAGGGGATGTGGGGCTATACCCGGGTGGGGTCTGAGTGGTGGCCCGGCCTGGGCGGGCCTGCCCCAGGCCTCCCTGGGTTACCTTTGGGTCCCTGTGGCCAAAAGGCCAGAGGCGCCTGGGGTGAGAGCTGACCCAGCGCCGGCACCGCTGGCCCAGCCCCTCGCTGCGGGCCTTCCGGGGGCCGCGGCCTCGGGGTGTTGGGACACAGCAGAACATGTCTGAGTGGAGCTGAGTTCCCCAGCCAGGTGAGCTGAGTAGGGGCTTCTCCACAGAGTGGGTGCCTTGGTGACCTCAGTAATAAGTTCTGTTGGGTTCTAATTGCCAGGGAAGTGAGGTCACTTCCTGGGGTCCCCTTCCCCAAGCTTCCTCCTTCCACAGAGGTCCCCAAGGGCCTCTCTGGGCTGCTGACTGCTCACCTCCCACCCCGTGCCATGTCCGCACACAGTGACACCAACTCAGCCCCCCTCCCCAGAACCCTGCGGAGGCCTGGATGCAGCCAGGGCGCCAGCTCTGAGGACGCAGCTGGGTTCAGACCCCTCGTCAACAGTGCTGTCACCCTGGACAAGCCACCTGCCTCTCAGGGTGTCCCCAGTCCCCCATCGGCACAGTGGGGATCATTCTGGCCCCTCCTTCCTGGGGAAGCCATCGTGTCTCCAGAGCCACAAACACCTACCGCACCTGTCAGCCCTGCGGGCTGGCATCACAGGGAGCTCGTGCGCAGACTCAGCAAAGGGAGGGCCGCCCAGAGGGCTGGCGGAGCGCAGAGCACACCCCACACAGGCTGGGGTCTGCCCTGGGGTCCGGAGAAAGTCACTCCCCTCGCCGCCTGCTTCCCAGCTCCCTGTCGGGGCGGGGGCGGGGGCGGGGGCGGGGGGAGAAACTGAATGTAACTGGGACTTCGTTCTCGCTGGCATACCACCTCCTGGGTCATTCTGTCATGTTTAGATTCAGGCCCAGTGTCTCATCTCGGCCTCTGGGGTGGGCTGCCCCACAATGCTCTCTGCTTTTATGCCTTCTGGTCACGTGTCCTTGTGTGACCCCCACACCCTCCCCTGCAGTGCGGATGGACATTGGGACCGGGTCCTGACATGCAGAGTGGCGTGTGAAAATGGGCGTGACTTCCGCTCGTTCCCAGCTCCAGTGTTCCTTCTCCCTCTCTCTGTCTCTCAGCGCCTGTCTTGTCTCTCTCTCTCTCTCTCTCTCTCTCTCTCTCTGTTTCTCTCTCTCCCTCTGCCTCTCTGTGTTTCAGTCTCTCTGTCTCTTTTCCTGGATGTATGTGCGTATACATTTACGTGCGTATCTGTGTATTTACATGTTTATATTGTTAGGGCTCAGGGCAGGTCACTTCTGAAAGTGCCTTGATGACGCACTGATTCTTTTCATGTTACTGAAGAAAAAACTTCCTTGCAAGTTGTGCGAGCACTTTGGTGGGGTCAGCTCTAAGGATCAGCACTGCTGGGGAAGGGCTGCGCCTGTGGCCCTTTGATGCGTCCTGCACACTGTTTCCCTGGAGGGGAATGTCTGTTCTCTCGTCCCTCCGGGGGATCTGCTGGGGCCTCTGCCTCCTCACGTTGCCACCAGGGCTGGCTGTCACCAGGCTAAAGATCTGCCAGCGTCATGGTGACAAGTGCTGTCTCCACAGTGTGTCCGTCTGCCTGTGTCCTCAGCCGAGAGGTCGAGCACGTCTAACACACACTGGCCACCTGCTCTGCCTCTCGTTGGAACTGCCCGTGTGTGTTCTGTTTGTTGAGAGCAACTGGGTTTCGAGAGGTTTTTGGACCCCGCGGATGTGTAGCCTTTCTCCAGCCTTGGGTTCTGAGGAACGCTTCTTCCGGGTCGTGGTTTGTCTTTCCGGCTATATTTCTGGGCTTTTGCTGGTTTCTTGATTTGCTTGGTTTTGCTTTGGCCCCAGGAAGAGCTAAGCATCTCCCTTCTGTCTTCTGGCTGTGGTGTCACAGGGGGAAGAGCAGTGCCTCCCCCGAGGTTATGCACAGAGTTACTGAAAGGGCTTCACTTTGTACATCACATCTTTAGCCCACCTGGATTTCCCTTTCAAATAGTAAAAATGCTATTTCAAGTGGAAACAAAACAAATCACCACCAGCCCCTGCTTAAGCCATGTGGGCAGGCATGCAAAGCCACCTTTCCTGTGGCTTCATTGACAGGGAACACCCAGGAGAGGTAAAGACACCCAGAGGGGAAGTGGACTCGGGGCTGTCAGGGGCTGGAGGGGGCGGGGGAGTGCGTGCTCTGGAACCAGGGTTTTACTTTGAAGAAAGGAACAGTGTGAGCCTGCATGGTAGTGAAGGTCGCACAGCATCGTGAAGGCACCTAGTGCTCCTGAGTTGCACAATTTCAGAGGGACAAAGTCTATGTTTTATTAAAAGAAAGTTGAAAAAGAAAAATAAAGGATGACATAACCGATCTGAAACAAACAGAGGGAAGCGAAGAAAAGCCAAACTCCAACAAGTGCAGGGGAAGGGAAGTCAAGTTCGGGTGGGGGAGGGGATTCATGGTGGGATTTTGAAGAAGAAGGTGTGGGTGGGCACAGAGGGGGCTCAGCCCCAGGGGCTGGTGACGCCTGAGCTGGTTCTCCGTGGCCCAGCGGTCCAGCTGCAGGTGCAGCATCTTCAGGACCTTCGGAAGCAGCAGGAGCTGCGGGACCTTCAGCAGCAGCCGGAGCTGCGGGACCTTCAGCAGTAGCAGGAGCTGCGGATCCCTCAGGAGCAGCAGGAGCTACTGGAGCGGCAGGAGCTGCAGGATCTTCAGGAGCAGCGTTAGCTGCTGGAGCTGCAGAAGCTGCAGGAGCAGCAGGAGGGAGCTCGGGGTCTCCTGCTGGATCCTGATGGCCCTGGCTTTGGTCTCTGGCATCTTCCCCTGCCCCCGCCTGCTCGGGATCTGTGACTGTTGGAAGTGGAGAGAGCTTTCAGTCTTGTGGAGGTGCTCATGCTGTGAGAGAGGAAAACTTTACCCATGTGCCTCCCTTTCCATGGGCCTCTTCAAGGACAGACATCTTCCCAGAGCTTCCCAGACAGCTCCCACCCAGCAAGTGCCCACAGGATGTGTTTGGTGACTGAATTCTTCTAGACAGGTGGTCTGAGGCCAATCTTTGCTCTGGTGCCAGCAGCAGCCTCTGGGGACGCCTCCCTGTGTGGCCCAGCCCTAGGCCCTCCCTCACCTACGCACATGCACCAGCCCCGCCCTTCTCACCTTCGGGCTCTGCCTCGGTGGGCTCCTGGTCCTCCGCCTGACTCCCAGGGAGGTGCTCCAGGTCAGAGGCGGGTCTGCTGAGCTGCCTGTCACCCGCGGGCAGGGCCCTGGCGTGACGCCTGGGCGGTTTCTGGGGAGGAAGCCGTCGTGGTGGCGGGGACCCCCCCGTGTGCAGACTCACCCGGAGCTCGTGCTGGCCCTGAGAAGCGTGCACCGGCCCCTCACTCGGGGAGGCGGCGTGGGTGTCGTCACCCAGCGGCTCCTGCAGTGTCCGGCTCTGCAATGACAGTGACCGGCAGCCGGCCCGGCCCGGAGGTCTCAGAGCCCTGCCCGGCCAGGACCACTCCGGTTTCTGCCCACTCGACCCTCTGCTGCCAGATCAGACTGGGACCTTGGTCAGCTCGGACGGCCACCCGGGAGGGAAGAGACACAGCCAGAGGGCATGGGCTTCGACTCGGGCAGCAGGGCCCTGCCCGGCTCGCCACAGCCCAGCCCGCCAGCTGGGACCCGGGGTGCGGACGTGACCGGCCCCCCAGGCCTCTGACCTGCTCGTGCTTGAGGCAGGGCACCCCCCCTCCCCCAAGCCCAACATGACTGCCCACCTCCACCAGCAAGGAGAAGGGGATGTGGGGCTATACCCGGGTGGGGTCTGAGTGGTGGCCCGGCCTGGGCGGGCCTGCCCCAGGCCTCCCTGGGTTACCTTTGGGTCCCTGTGGCCAAAAGGCCAGAGGCGCCTGGGGTGAGAGCTGACCCAGCGCCGGCACCGCTGGCCCAGCCCCTCGCTGCGGGCCTTCCGGGGGCCGCGGCCTCGGGGTGTTGGGACACAGCAGAACATGTCTGAGTGGAGCTGAGTTCCCCAGCCAGGTGAGCTGAGTAGGGGCTTCTCCACAGAGTGGGTGCCTTGGTGACCTCAGTAATAAGTTCTGTTGGGTTCTAATTGCCAGGGAAGTGAGGTCACTTCCTGGGGTCCCCTTCCCCAAGCTTCCTCCTTCCACAGAGGTCCCCAAGGGCCTCTCTGGGCTGCTGACTGCTCACCTCCCACCCCGTGCCATGTCCGCACACAGTGACACCAACTCAGCCCCCCTCCCCAGAACCCTGCGGAGGCCTGGATGCAGCCAGGGCGCCAGCTCTGAGGACGCAGCTGGGTTCAGACCCCTCGTCAACAGTGCTGTCACCCTGGACAAGCCACCTGCCTCTCAGGGTGTCCCCAGTCCCCCATCGGCACAGTGGGGATCATTCTGGCCCCTCCTTCCTGGGGAAGCCATCGTGTCTCCAGAGCCACAAACACCTACCGCACCTGTCAGCCCTGCGGGCTGGCATCACAGGGAGCTCGTGCGCAGACTCAGCAAAGGGAGGGCCGCCCAGAGGGCTGGCGGAGCGCAGAGCACACCCCACACAGGCTGGGGTCTGCCCTGGGGTCCGGAGAAAGTCACTCCCCTCGCCGCCTGCTTCCCAGCTCCCTGTCGGGGCGGGGGCGGGGGCGGGGGCGGGGGGAGAAACTGAATGTAACTGGGACTTCGTTCTCGCTGGCATACCACCTCCTGGGTCATTCTGTCATGTTTAGATTCAGGCCCAGTGTCTCATCTCGGCCTCTGGGGTGGGCTGCCCCACAATGCTCTCTGCTTTTATGCCTTCTGGTCACGTGTCCTTGTGTGACCCCCACACCCTCCCCTGCAGTGCGGATGGACATTGGGACCGGGTCCTGACATGCAGAGTGGCGTGTGAAAATGGGCGTGACTTCCGCTCGTTCCCAGCTCCAGTGTTCCTTCTCCCTCTCTCTGTCTCTCAGCGCCTGTCTTGTCTCTCTCTCTCTCTCTCTCTCTCTCTCTCTCTGTTTCTCTCTCTCCCTCTGCCTCTCTGTGTTTCAGTCTCTCTGTCTCTTTTCCTGGATGTATGTGCGTATACATTTACGTGCGTATCTGTGTATTTACATGTTTATATTGTTAGGGCTCAGGGCAGGTCACTTCTGAAAGTGCCTTGATGACGCACTGATTCTTTTCATGTTACTGAAGAAAAAACTTCCTTGCAAGTTGTGCGAGCACTTTGGTGGGGTCAGCTCTAAGGATCAGCACTGCTGGGGAAGGGCTGCGCCTGTGGCCCTTTGATGCGTCCTGCACACTGTTTCCCTGGAGGGGAATGTCTGTTCTCTCGTCCCTCCGGGGGATCTGCTGGGGCCTCTGCCTCCTCACGTTGCCACCAGGGCTGGCTGTCACCAGGCTAAAGATCTGCCAGCGTCATGGTGACAAGTGCTGTCTCCACAGTGTGTCCGTCTGCCTGTGTCCTCAGCCGAGAGGTCGAGCACGTCTAACACACACTGGCCACCTGCTCTGCCTCTCGTTGGAACTGCCCGTGTGTGTTCTGTTTGTTGAGAGCAACTGGGTTTCGAGAGGTTTTTGGACCCCGCGGATGTGTAGCCTTTCTCCAGCCTTGGGTTCTGAGGAACGCTTCTTCCGGGTCGTGGTTTGTCTTTCCGGCTATATTTCTGGGCTTTTGCTGGTTTCTTGATTTGCTTGGTTTTGCTTTGGCCCCAGGAAGAGCTAAGCATCTCCCTTCTGTCTTCTGGCTGTGGTGTCACAGGGGGAAGAGCAGTGCCTCCCCCGAGGTTATGCACAGAGTTACTGAAAGGGCTTCACTTTGTACATCACATCTTTAGCCCACCTGGATTTCCCTTTCAAATAGTAAAAATGCTATTTCAAGTGGAAACAAAACAAATCACCACCAGCCCCTGCTTAAGCCATGTGGGCAGGCATGCAAAGCCACCTTTCCTGTGGCTTCATTGACAGGGAACACCCAGGAGAGGTAAAGACACCCAGAGGGGAAGTGGACTCGGGGCTGTCAGGGGCTGGAGGGGGCGGGGGAGTGCGTGCTCTGGAACCAGGGTTTTACTTTGAAGAAAGGAACAGTGTGAGCCTGCATGGTAGTGAAGGTCGCACAGCATCGTGAAGGCACCTAGTGCTCCTGAGTTGCACAATTTCAGAGGGACAAAGTCTATGTTTTATTAAAAGAAAGTTGAAAAAGAAAAATAAAGGATGACATAACCGATCTGAAACAAACAGAGGGAAGCGAAGAAAAGCCAAACTCCAACAAGTGCAGGGGAAGGGAAGTCAAGTTCGGGTGGGGGAGGGGATTCATGGTGGGATTTTGAAGAAGAAGGTGTGGGTGGGCACAGAGGGGGCTCAGCCCCAGGGGCTGGTGACGCCTGAGCTGGTTCTCCGTGGCCCAGCGGTCCAGCTGCAGGTGCAGCATCTTCAGGACCTTCGGAAGCAGCAGGAGCTGCGGGACCTTCAGCAGCAGCCGGAGCTGCGGGACCTTCAGCAGTAGCAGGAGCTGCGGATCCCTCAGGAGCAGCAGGAGCTACTGGAGCGGCAGGAGCTGCAGGATCTTCAGGAGCAGCGTTAGCTGCTGGAGCTGCAGAAGCTGCAGGAGCAGCAGGAGGGAGCTCGGGGTCTCCTGCTGGATCCTGATGGCCCTGGCTTTGGTCTCTGGCATCTTCCCCTGCCCCCGCCTGCTCGGGATCTGTGACTGTTGGAAGTGGAGAGAGCTTTCAGTCTTGTGGAGGTGCTCATGCTGTGAGAGAGGAAAACTTTACCCATGTGCCTCCCTTTCCATGGGCCTCTTCAAGGACAGACATCTTCCCAGAGCTTCCCAGACAGCTCCCACCCAGCAAGTGCCCACAGGATGTGTTTGGTGACTGAATTCTTCTAGACAGGTGGTCTGAGGCCAATCTTTGCTCTGGTGCCAGCAGCAGCCTCTGGGGACGCCTCCCTGTGTGGCCCAGCCCTAGGCCCTCCCTCACCTACGCACATGCACCAGCCCCGCCCTTCTCACCTTCGGGCTCTGCCTCGGTGGGCTCCTGGTCCTCCGCCTGACTCCCAGGGAGGTGCTCCAGGTCAGAGGCGGGTCTGCTGAGCTGCCTGTCACCCGCGGGCAGGGCCCTGGCGTGACGCCTGGGCGGTTTCTGGGGAGGAAGCCGTCGTGGTGGCGGGGACCCCCCCGTGTGCAGACTCACCCGGAGCTCGTGCTGGCCCTGAGAAGCGTGCACCGGCCCCTCACTCGGGGAGGCGGCGTGGGTGTCGTCACCCAGCGGCTCCTGCAGTGTCCGGCTCTGCAATGACAGTGACCGGCAGCCGGCCCGGCCCGGAGGTCTCAGAGCCCTGCCCGGCCAGGACCACTCCGGTTTCTGCCCACTCGACCCTCTGCTGCCAGATCAGACTGGGACCTTGGTCAGCTCGGACGGCCACCCGGGAGGGAAGAGACACAGCCAGAGGGCATGGGCTTCGACTCGGGCAGCAGGGCCCTGCCCGGCTCGCCACAGCCCAGCCCGCCAGCTGGGACCCGGGGTGCGGACGTGACCGGCCCCCCAGGCCTCTGACCTGCTCGTGCTTGAGGCAGGGCACCCCCCCTCCCCCAAGCCCAACATGACTGCCCACCTCCACCAGCAAGGAGAAGGGGATGTGGGGCTATACCCGGGTGGGGTCTGAGTGGTGGCCCGGCCTGGGCGGGCCTGCCCCAGGCCTCCCTGGGTTACCTTTGGGTCCCTGTGGCCAAAAGGCCAGAGGCGCCTGGGGTGAGAGCTGACCCAGCGCCGGCACCGCTGGCCCAGCCCCTCGCTGCGGGCCTTCCGGGGGCCGCGGCCTCGGGGTGTTGGGACACAGCAGAACATGTCTGAGTGGAGCTGAGTTCCCCAGCCAGGTGAGCTGAGTAGGGGCTTCTCCACAGAGTGGGTGCCTTGGTGACCTCAGTAATAAGTTCTGTTGGGTTCTAATTGCCAGGGAAGTGAGGTCACTTCCTGGGGTCCCCTTCCCCAAGCTTCCTCCTTCCACAGAGGTCCCCAAGGGCCTCTCTGGGCTGCTGACTGCTCACCTCCCACCCCGTGCCATGTCCGCACACAGTGACACCAACTCAGCCCCCCTCCCCAGAACCCTGCGGAGGCCTGGATGCAGCCAGGGCGCCAGCTCTGAGGACGCAGCTGGGTTCAGACCCCTCGTCAACAGTGCTGTCACCCTGGACAAGCCACCTGCCTCTCAGGGTGTCCCCAGTCCCCCATCGGCACAGTGGGGATCATTCTGGCCCCTCCTTCCTGGGGAAGCCATCGTGTCTCCAGAGCCACAAACACCTACCGCACCTGTCAGCCCTGCGGGCTGGCATCACAGGGAGCTCGTGCGCAGACTCAGCAAAGGGAGGGCCGCCCAGAGGGCTGGCGGAGCGCAGAGCACACCCCACACAGGCTGGGGTCTGCCCTGGGGTCCGGAGAAAGTCACTCCCCTCGCCGCCTGCTTCCCAGCTCCCTGTCGGGGCGGGGGCGGGGGCGGGGGCGGGGGGAGAAACTGAATGTAACTGGGACTTCGTTCTCGCTGGCATACCACCTCCTGGGTCATTCTGTCATGTTTAGATTCAGGCCCAGTGTCTCATCTCGGCCTCTGGGGTGGGCTGCCCCACAATGCTCTCTGCTTTTATGCCTTCTGGTCACGTGTCCTTGTGTGACCCCCACACCCTCCCCTGCAGTGCGGATGGACATTGGGACCGGGTCCTGACATGCAGAGTGGCGTGTGAAAATGGGCGTGACTTCCGCTCGTTCCCAGCTCCAGTGTTCCTTCTCCCTCTCTCTGTCTCTCAGCGCCTGTCTTGTCTCTCTCTCTCTCTCTCTCTCTCTCTCTGTTTCTCTCTCTCCCTCTGCCTCTCTGTGTTTCAGTCTCTCTGTCTCTTTTCCTGGATGTATGTGCGTATACATTTACGTGCGTATCTGTGTATTTACATGTTTATATTGTTAGGGCTCAGGGCAGGTCACTTCTGAAAGTGCCTTGATGACGCACTGATTCTTTTCATGTTACTGAAGAAAAAACTTCCTTGCAAGTTGTGCGAGCACTTTGGTGGGGTCAGCTCTAAGGATCAGCACTGCTGGGGAAGGGCTGCGCCTGTGGCCCTTTGATGCGTCCTGCACACTGTTTCCCTGGAGGGGAATGTCTGTTCTCTCGTCCCTCCGGGGGATCTGCTGGGGCCTCTGCCTCCTCACGTTGCCACCAGGGCTGGCTGTCACCAGGCTAAAGATCTGCCAGCGTCATGGTGACAAGTGCTGTCTCCACAGTGTGTCCGTCTGCCTGTGTCCTCAGCCGAGAGGTCGAGCACGTCTAACACACACTGGCCACCTGCTCTGCCTCTCGTTGGAACTGCCCGTGTGTGTTCTGTTTGTTGAGAGCAACTGGGTTTCGAGAGGTTTTTGGACCCCGCGGATGTGTAGCCTTTCTCCAGCCTTGGGTTCTGAGGAACGCTTCTTCCGGGTCGTGGTTTGTCTTTCCGGCTATATTTCTGGGCTTTTGCTGGTTTCTTGATTTGCTTGGTTTTGCTTTGGCCCCAGGAAGAGCTAAGCATCTCCCTTCTGTCTTCTGGCTGTGGTGTCACAGGGGGAAGAGCAGTGCCTCCCCCGAGGTTATGCACAGAGTTACT